>NW_028181499.1:21200-67200 GCF_963514085.1 Chelon labrosus
AACCACATGTCTTGGAAACAAAGGGAAGCACCAGAACTCTAAGTCCCACAATCCTCCAGGTGTGAAAACTGACCAAGCAGTTCACTGGCTGACAGTGGCATGTGACCTCTGAGGTCATCAGGTCATATAAAATGCGCTGTTTTGCCTTTGTTCTCTCTCTTATTCTCTTACCCTCTACAACTCCACACCTCCACCTGGAGACCCCCAGCTGTTCGGCTGCAGCTGGGTGCCAGGCCTGTTCTCCTTACAGCAGCGAAGCGAGATCCTGCTGAGGAATCTACACCAGGTTTTTTAGCCAACAAACAAAAGGTTTGCAGGCTAAACTCCCAAACAACAGGAGCCACATGGCTAGTTAGCACCGAGATGCTAACAAGCCACTTCAAAGGACTCAAGGAGCGGCCGGTTTCCCTCCAACGTCTGCCATCAGGAACACACAGCAAGGACTACAACTTTTCCCCAGTTTGGCCTTCCATCAGGAACTGCCAGCTAAAGGAGCAACACACCAGAAATTGACTTTCCACCAAATCTGGTAGTATGACCTGGGCCTAGTCAAGCTAAGCTAAGCTAAGCATAGAACTTTGATTTGATGTTGTTTAGTATAGTGACTTGATGTTAGTTTAGATTATGCCTCATGCATGCTAAACTAACCATCCTTTCTCTAACCTGGCACCTCTTATCACATTCCACAAAGGCATTCAGCCAGCACACGGCACATGAGTGTCCCCACTCAGCAGCCATCTTGTTTCCTTTGTGTTCAAGACCTCAAGGCCCCAGCGGCCATCTTGGCACGCCCACAACCGGCGGCCATCTTGACACACCCACAACCAGCGTCCATTTTGACACACACACACACACACACACACACACCTGTATAGAGTAGACTGTAGTTAGCTTGTATGTTTACTTTTATTCTTGTTAATAAATGTCTTTTAAACATACCTGTCTGTTTAATGTTGCACAAGAGTGAATATTGCCAACCTCTACACTGCCAAGAACTCCAAATTCCTTCACCTTAACTAGTTGTTAAAGTGGTAATTTTGGTTAAAGTTATTAAGTTAATTATTAATCTGAACTCCAAATTGACAATTTAGTATAATTTATGAGACTGTTTTGATTAATTGGCTATCTTTTCCCTTCCTAGAAGGGTGGTGCCCCGAGGTGATCTAGTAATTCAGATCCAATTATTTAATAATAAATAATTATTTATGATAATTATTATTTATGATAGCCAAACCCCAATACTGAGTGCCTTAGTACCCAGGCCCAACACATGTGATGACTCTGCTCATGGTTACTAAATGTAATGCTGGTTCTGTGATGTGCAGGCTTCAGTCAGACTGATCTCAGAGCTGTGATCAGTTGTTGATCAGATCTGATGAATGACCACCACTGTCTCTATACATCTTGGAAGGCTGTCAGCTGGAATCCAGCTTTATTTCCTGGACACATCAACACAACAACAACAGTCGTCTTCACATCAACTCAAACACATGATCACAACAAGCTTCTGGCTCATCTGATTGGCTGACTGTTGTCTCTGTCTCTGTCTTTCTGTCCAATCCTGAAGCCTGTCTCCATTCTCCTCTCACAGCTTCACTGAGAAGCTGCAGGTTTACAGGAAACACTGGATCTTTGATACTAACTGTGTTTAGGACAATACTGATGAAAGCAGCATGGACTGACTGGAACCCTCTACTCACCCCAGAGTCTCCAGTTTATAGTCTGGACTCTTCACAAGATCAAGAAGCTGCTTCACATCTGAATCCTTCAGGTTGTTGTAACTCAGGTCCAGAATTTTCAGATGGGAGGGGTTGGACTTCAGAGCTGAGACCAGAGAATCACAGCTGATCTTTGACAACCTGCAGCGAATCAATCTGAATAAAGAATAAAAGATGAAATGATTGATGATCAATCAGATGTGTTGAGGTCTGAAATGTGTCCTGATCAATGAGCTGTTCTCTAAAATGAGTAGAGTGACTTTGTCCTTGTGTTATTGTGGATCTTCATCATGTCAGCCTTCTACAGACATCATCCAAACGTCAGCACAACATTCAGACAACTATTCATGTCAACACAGATCAATAAGATGCTGCTGACCTCATTACAGGATCAATATCTCCTCCTCACACATGTTGGACTACAAACTGTGGATTAGTTCTTTGATTCCAGGACCTTCTTCTTCCTGGATTTGGTGTCTCAGGAGGTTTGTGTCATTCAAATGTTAAAGGACAAGTTGACATGTTCAAGTGTGTCTTCCAACAACAGTCACATGTCATATGGACATTACAGAGTTCTTCAGATTCCTGCTGTCCACACTGACTGTGAAGTGGTCTCTTCCTAACACAACTCCACTGTTCAGCTGACACTAATATGAAGCTTCAGCAGTCTGACTGACACTAATCAAAGTTCCTCTTTGAGTTCCTGTCCCTCCACTGCAGCTCAGCAGGAAACACTGTGGAAACACAAAGATACTGACTGGATGTGCTGAAGAACAAGATGAGTTGAAGATCAACTTTACAATCATTCATCCACACAACAACACTGTGGACGTTGTCCTCCATCTTGTCTCATTGGAGTCAGACTATAAGGGGATGTCTCCACAGACAGTATGGACAGAAAGAATGATTAGTGACACCAAGAACTCTGTTAATGTACATGTGAACACTGGACTTGATCTGGTTTGTGATCAGACCCACCACCGATGACTGAGGAGATACCTGCTGATGTTCAGGAACATGATGCTCCTTCATTTAAACTCTTTGAGCTCCTTTTCTATCTGACAGTCCTGACAAGAGAACTCATCTAAACTGGATCTCCATTCTTCAGAAGCCTGAGAAGAAAATAAATGAAAACTTACATCAGAGTCTCCAGTTTACAGTTTGGACTCTCCAGTCCAGCAGACAGATGCTTCACTCCTGAATCCTTCAGGTTGTTTCCACTCAGGTCCAGATGTTTCAGATGGGAGGGGTTGGACTTCAGAGCTGAGGTCACGACTTCACAGTGACTCTCTGAGAGCCAACAGAGAACAAGTCTGTCATGAGACAAATAAATAAAATCTGTTATAATGGAAGAAGAGATTTCTATGAAGGTGATGTGTTTGATGAGTGGACAGTTGGACACATCCTGTTGGACATGTTGTCTCCACATCAGTGGTTCAGCTCATCTTCTCTGACTGTGTTTGACAGGAAACAATCATTCTCATCATCTGTCTCAGACCTTTGTTTAAATCTTACGGGGTGGCCACAGTTTTTGAGGTACACTGATAAAAAATATATAAAAACGTAGGGATTTTTGTTTCCTTTCAGATGGTGTTGGTTTGATTTGTGTGGGACGTACGGTTTGGACTGTAGCTTCCTCCGAGCGAGGAGTGCGCCGACCAGTTTTAGAATTTTTCTCCATGTGTGTGTATGTGGAATTTGAGACCCGTTTTTCGTCCAAAATAAATTTCCCTCCTCGCCTTTCTCAATCGACTGAGGCCACAATTTTCACAGTACGTGCGTGGAAATACACAAAATCGTAGAGGACAAGCGGCTGACGCTCACGATGTGTTGGTTTTCCCGATAGGACTTGTAGTTTTTGATTTCTGAGCATTAGTTGGGACCCCTAATCCTAGGGTCTAGTTGTTTTGGACCTCCCTCTCACTCAGGCAGAGGTGAGAGGCAGAAGGAGACTTCAGCAGCAGCTGGCCCTGGTAGCCATGACAACCGGACCCTAACGAGCTGACACACGCAGCAGAAGAGGAGCACATTCACACAGACACAGAGTGCCAAAACATTATGACCCCTCAACCCATTACACCAGGACCCAACACCATGACCACCAAGCTAACCCATAGCGGGGCTAGCCGCGAGCTAACCCGTAGCGGGGCTAGCCGCGAGCTAACCCATAGCGGGGCTAGCCGCGAGCTAACCCGTAGCGGGGCAAAGCGCTGCAGCCCAACACGGAGGATAACGGGAGCTTGTCACAGTCATCACCACGCACACTTTAAACTGGACGGCAGCATCATCGGCACAGTCAAACTTTCAGCAGGAATTTTCTATTTTATTTTATTATTTATCTTTTATACTCTACACTTTCTCAGGGCTTTCAAGTTTTGAAGACAGGCAAGAGTGACATCCACCAACCCCCCCCCCCCGTCCGTCGTCGCACACACTCATTGTTTGTGTCAAACAAGTTGTGAATTTGTTGTAACATTATAACAGGAGTTGACTTACTCTGTGCTCAAAGTGATGCTTAGGCTGCGTTCAGACTGCAGACGAATCTGATTCAAATCTGATTCCTTCTCATATCCGATTTTTAGGGCTGACTGTTCACACTGCCTTTAGCAAGTGTCCAAATCGGATATGGTTCTGTTCAGACTGGGCCACATTCTTCACCGATCTGATAGGTTGCTGTAGCAACGAGCGGAAGCGTCATTCGCGTAAGTCAGTGTTTTTCAACCTTTTTTGAGCCAAGGTACATTTTTTTCATTTAAACAATCACGAGGCACACTACCAACCGAAAATGTTAAAAAAAATGAAGCTCTGTAGCCTAAAGTAATAAAAGTCATTCTTGTCAAAGTGTCTTGAATATGAATCAAATAAACACAAAGAAAAAAGTCTTATACCGTATTTCCTCTAATACTTTATTTGACTCAAGCGCATCGCGGTCCAGGCCTTTATTGGAAGGAGGCCAGAATTAGAGGCAGGCCTTAATTTCTATTTGAGCAAAACGAACTACGAGTAGAATTAATAAAAACAAGATTTTGTGTCTATTTGAACCTATAAAATACTAGGTTGATTTATTGAAAACGTACAGTTACCATAACATGGTATGCTTACAGAACATTAACAACAAATGAGCGGCGCGACGCGGTCGGAGCGCACTGAGGACAGTGAGTCCGCTGCAGGTCGGCAGTCGCGCCGGGAGCGAGTGGGACCCGTCCCTCCCCGCAGGGAGAGAGGGCGCAGTGAGCACTGATTCCACGACCCCATGGAAGCGGCGAGGTGAGATGCGGGGGGTCGCTGTAAAGCTCGCGGCCGGAGCCGTCGAGCCACCTTCGCCCCGAGCACTTACAGGCCGCGCACCGCCGCGGAGGAAATGCGCCCGGCGGGGGCCGGCCGACGCCGGGGAGAGGTCCCGCTGAGGGGATCCTCCCACACCGTGCCGCTGAAACCCTGACCAGCCGAGATGGTTCTAATAATAGCCCAGGCCGCTATTAGAGACCGGCCTTTATTTACCTCCTCTGACAGCGAGACCGGCCGCTAATGGAATACAGGCCAATATTTTTAGATCAATTAGGTGAAACTGGATAATTTGCCACGGCACACCTGACGATCTCTCACTGCACACACTTTCTGCCGGTTCCATAGTGAGAGAGGCGCGACCAGAGAAATTTTGGGCACTGCGGCATATTAAATATATTATAAATATTTTTTCTGCGTGAGAAATTCAATGTGTGGCGGGAGTGCGTGACAAAAGACCGAAATGAGTGACTGTCACGCTCAATGCGTGACACTTGAGAGCCCTGCTTTCTGATATTTGATTTATTTATATATTTGTTCTTTTTGCTGCTCTTTTGTATGCTGTTGTAAACTGCAATTTCCCCATAGCGGGACACATAAAGGTTTTCTTCATTTTAATTTTAATTTGAATGAAAAGGCCTCAGAGGCTGCTTCAGCTAAACTAACTTACTGATGGAGAGAATAATAAGACAGAGAAATAGAAAGAACAGAGTCAATAACTAGAAGAACAGCTTTAAACAGCTGGAGAACATCTGGGACTAAATACAACTGACTGTGATGTTTGCAGTCAACAAGTGGAACACTGTTTGAAGAAGAATGAGAACGTCTGAAGAACTAAACTACTAATCTCCACTGATTGATTCTGTTAATGATCAGGACTCACCGAAACTTTCTGCAGTTCCTCACAGCTGGGATCAGTCTCCGTCGTCCCTCCATTGATGTTCTGTACTTCTTCAGGTCCAACTCATCCAGAACCTCCTCTGACATCTGCAGCATGTAGGCCAGAGCTGAGCAGTGGATCTCAGAGAGTTCCTTCTGTGACCTGTTCTCTGACTTCAGGAACTCTTGGATCTCCTGATGAACTGAGAGGTCGTTCATCTCCATCAGACAGTGGAAGATGTTGATGCTTCTGTCAGGAGAGATTTCATCAGTGTTCATCTTCTTCAGGTTGTTGATGGCTCTCTGGATGATTTCTGGACTGTTCTCTGTCTGACCCAGCAGACCTCCTAAGAGTCTCTGGTTGGACTCCAGAGAGAGGCCATGAAGGAAGCGAACTAACAGGTCCAGGTGACCATTTTTACTCTCCAGGGATTTAATCATGACTCTGTTCAGAAATTCATCCAGAGGTGAGTTATTGTAGTTTCTTCCCAGGAAGTCCTCCAGCACCTCTGTCTTCCTGTTGGTGTAACAGTGGATCATGTAGACTGCAGCCAGAAACTCCTGAACGCTCAGATGGACGAAGCAGAACACCTTGTCCTGGTACAGTCCTCTCTCCTCTTTAAAGATCTGTGTCAACACTCCTGAGTACACTGAGGCTGCTCTGATATGGATGCCACACTCTGTCAGGTCTGATTCATAGAAGATCAGGTTTCCTTTCAGCAGCTGATCAAAAGCCAGTTTTCCCAGAGACTCAATCATCTTCCTGCTCTCTGGACTCCAGTGTGGATCTGTCTCAGCTCCTCCATCATACTTGACCTTCTTGACTTTGGTCTGAACCACCAGGAAGTGGATGTACATCTCAGTCAGGGTCTTGGGCAGCTCTCCTCCCTCTCTGGTTTCCAACACATCCTCCAGAACTGTAGCAGTGATCCAGCAGAAGACTGGGATGTGACACATGATGTGGAGGCTTCGTGATGTCTTGATGTGGGAGATGATCCTGCTGGCCTGCCCCTCATCTCTGAATCTCTTCCGGAAGTACTCCTCCTTCTGGGGGTCAGTGAACCCTCTGACCTCTGTCACCATGTCAACACACTCAGGAGGGATCTGATTGGCTGCTGCAGGTCGTGTGGTTATCCAGAGGCGAGCAGAGGGAAGCAGTTTCCCCCTGATGAGGTTTGTCAGCAGCACATCCACTGAGGTGGACTCTGTAACATCAGTCAGGATCTCAGTGTTGTGGAAGTCCAGAGGAAGTCGACACTCATCCAGACCGTCAAAGATGAACACAACCTGGAACTCTTCAAAGCTGCAGATTCCTGCTTCTTTGGTTTCAGTAAAGAAGTGATGAACAAGTTCCACCAAGCTGAACTTTCTCTCTTTCAACACATTCAGCTCTCTGAAAGTCAATGGAAATATGAAGAGGATGTCCTGGTTGGCTTTGTCTTCAGCCCAGTCCAGAGTCAACTTCTGTGTTAAGACTGTTTTCCCAATGCCAGCCACTCCCTTTGTCATCACTCTTCTGATTGGTCCATGTCTTCCAGGTGAGGCTTTAAAGAGGTCTTCTTGTCTGATGCTTGTTTCTGGTCTGTGTGGTTTCCTGGATGCTGTTTCAATCTGTCTGACCTCATGTTCATCATTGACCTCTGCAGTCCCTCCCTCTGTGATGTAGAGCTCTGTGTAGATCTCATTCAGAAGGCTTGAGTTTCCTGCTTTAGCAATCCCCTCAAACACACACTGGAACTTCTCCTTCAGAGCAGATTTAACTTTACGTCCACAAACTGCAGCTTCAAGTCCTGAATGAACAACTGAGAAAGAAAATATGGAGACAGAAAATCTGAGGATCTAAACATTACAGTGTGTCTTTAGTTTTTCTTCATCCATCAGTTTGATTCATTAATAAGTAGAGGACCAGATGTTTGCATCATATTAACAGTTAGGAAACATAACCTTCCTCCATTTCCTCTTTCCATCAAGTTAAAGCTGTTAAATCCTCTTACTGCTCTGCAGACAGTCAGCCAGCTCCTCCTGCTTCATTCTCCTCAGGAAGTTCATTGTGATCTTCACAAATAAATCTCTGCTGCTCCTCCTCTGCTCTTCATCCTCACCCTCCAACACCTCCTCATCCTCCCTCTGACTCTCTGAGCATTCTGGGTAATCTGGACTCAGAACCTTCTGGATCTTCTTCAGCTCGTTCTTCACAAAACTGATGATGTTCTCCTCCAGCAGCTGGAACAGAAGGAGAACCTGAACATTTAATTTAAACCTGGAGGAACTCATGATTCATCAGTCAGTCTGAAGGCAGACAGCATGATCTAATGATGATTCAGCCTTTCATCTGTTGTGAGAAGTCAGTTTGTACATGAACAGACCGTAAACATGGAGTCCAGGTCTGGTTGATGTTTCTGTGTAGACTGACCACCAGGAACCTCTGAGCTCTGCTCCAGAACCCTGTGGAGAAAACATCATAGAACATGATTCTGTACATGCCTTATTGAAAGTGATGAGTCAGGTAACTATGTCACCATGTGGGTCTAATTTCAAATCAACGCTGAATTATCTAGTATACCTGGTCATGTTCATACTGATTCAGCACCCTTCAGTAATAAATTCTTACATTAACCAACTTATAAAGGGTAAACACATTCCCAGCATTTATTTTCTGCAGTAGATATTTTTGTCCAGTGGCAGCAGAATTGGTCTATAAAGATGGAGACGGTGTCAGCGCTTGAGATAAAGAGTAGAACAAGGAAGGTGTAGCAAGGTGAAGCAGAAAGGAAGTAAAACTATGTAGAGTATCTCATCTCATCTTAAGTAACAAGTAGTGACTGGTCAAAGGTTGAAGAAGATTTAATGATTGTGAATCCTCTCTTTCTCAGGTGAATGATGGTAGAATATTTGTTCCTGTTTAGGAAATCACAGATGGAGACACCACAGGCCGACAGAGGACTTGTTCCAGAAGAGTGGTGGATGCACAGCTCATGCTGAGGAGGATCTCCTGAGAGATGGAATCCACCATCACATTGTTCAGATAAGAACAGAGATCTCCTTTCTCAACATTCAGAGGAAGAAACATACAACCCAGGTTTATTCATTGTCATTTGATTTTTGTGTTTATTTCTCCTGAACCTGAATGTTGAAAGGCCACTTAGTTTCCTAACTTAAAGGAGCAGTGCAAAAGAAAGAACTGAAATAACAAAATAACTATTTTAAATTCCTTTGAACTAAAAGGTTCCCTATGAAAAGAGAACTGTTCTGTGTTTAGTGTTACTTCTTTCTGAAAGACAGCTATTTATTCTGAGTAGATTAAGAAGATCATCTGGGGCCTCATGCACAAAGAGTTTGAATCTGAAGAATCTGTTACCAGGTTTGCTTCCACAATATTTTCCTAGTGTTGTAAACCCTAATATGATGTGGTGGGTAGATAGTGATTACAAAATGGTTGAATTGGTTCTCCTCAAGCCAAAGATTAAAAAGAACAGGGTACTGAGTTTCCTAACTTAAGCACAGATAAACATAAAAACTGAACTGATCTAACAAAGTAATAAAATATACTTTGAATTCTTTTTTTACTAAAGTGGTCTCCATGTACATAGGTGCTCTAGTGTTTTCATTCCTCTACAACTCTTTGATCATTGAACTTTCTTCATAGTGTGTTATGGAAGTCATTACATTACCTTCTATCAGCAGGTTGTTCATCTTTAAAATTAATCATGCGACCCATAGACCAATCACTCTTGAAGGAGACACAGCTGTGTTCAGGAGAGTCTGGTCTCTGCTGCTGCATCCTGATACAAACAAATGAGTTGAGAGTAGAAAACAGTGAATAATGAGCTCTGACATAGAGAAGAGTTGGTCAGAGATGGTCCTCTCACCTCAGAGCTTCAGTCTGGATCTCATGTTCTCTACACAGAGTGGTTTTAGAGGGAGGGACTCCTGTCTCCTGTCTGTCCTCAGTCTGATCCATCACCTGCTGAGAGAGCTGCACTCAGTCATGACAACAAACGTTACCTCAACAAACACAGGGTTTACATTCATCTCTTTAACACGTCAGAAATACAGTAGAAAGAAGTGAAGCTGCTGAACGTTCTATCAGACTCTGTCACTGTGCTGCTTTCACTTTAGTCTGGAAGGTGATTGTGTTTCTGATAAATCTGTCATGTTTGATCCAACATGTCCAACCAGTTCTGACACTACTTTCATTGTTTAACCACATGAACACCATGTGAACACAGTGACAATCCAACTGTAGCTGGTTCACTCTGAGAACCACTAACAGTAAAACATGCTCATCTTTTTAAACCAATACTTTGAGATAAAACTCTTGTAAAATATCTGAAGGATTAAATAACGTTGTGAGAGAAAACACAGACGTTACTGTCAAGTCAAACACGATGTGACACAAAGTTCATCAGACAGATTTCTCTGCTGGGATTCTCACCTGCAGAACTTGAGGAACTTTCAGTCACGTTCCACCTTCATGTGTGGAGCTGTTGGAGAAAAGAAAACTTTCTTTCAGTAGTCCTGGAGTCTGTGTTCATTTGATCTGAAGTCACATCCTCATAAGTTCAGACTAAAAACATCAGAGTGACGTCAAAAGCAGTCTGACCTGAAAGCCCACATCACAACATGGAGTTCCATCTGTCCACTAGATGGAACTAACTGACCTTCTAAACTCTGGGACAGTATCACAGTCACATGAACACATTCTAGATCCTCCACTGATGCTGCTGTACACTACAAACACTCTTCAACTAGACTTTAATGAGAGAGAGTAGAGGACAGGAGCTCAGTGCATCATGGGAAGTCTCCCAGCAGCCTGGACCTATAGCAGCACAACTAAGGTGATGGTTCAGGGTCACCTGTTACAGGAACCTTCATAGTAGAGAGAATGTCTGATTATGTTACAGGCCTCAAGACGAATCACCTGTTCACACAAGATATATATATATATATATATATATATATATATAAATATTTATACAGTATATATATAAAACAGCTGGATAGTCGAGCGATTAGGAACGTGGACTACCACACGGGAGGGCAGGGTTGAGGGCAAAATGTCAGTGAGGGCAAAAACACAACTGCATCCAGTGAGGATTCTTAATGTATCAGGCCTACCTCAGGAACATGAGAGTACAGACAAATGATAGAGTCACACCGGCTCGGACGTCGCCCGGGTCAACAAGGTCCGCGTCAGGTGCTAGGGAACCAGGGCAACCTGATGAGAAATGGGCTACTGGAACAAGACATAGATGGACAAGGGCGGAAAACACGGAACTGTTGGAATGCTACTATACGAGCAACCCTAGAGAGAAGGGATACATGCAGCAAATGTGGGACCAATGGTCACTTCGAAACCCACAATCAAGGCTAACAACGAAACAGCTGTTAGCCCAGTGTTCCAACATCTGCAATCGAAAACTCCTATCACAACTAGAGATTGATGAGATACAACAACAATGCTACGGCAAGGGGGTGCCAGGACGACAGGTCAGCGGGGGGATGTCACCATCACCCCCACAATCAGAGATTGGGTACCAAATGAATGAATGCTGCACTAACAACAATCCCTACGGGAACCATCACTGAGACCAATAAGCTGATACACAGTACAGCAACAGTAATCCCAGAAATGCTTGGCTACAAGATGGGCTCAGACCATAACAGGCAGCACCCACCATGGAGAATACGGTTAGAGGCCAAGATAAGGGCAACACGGAGAGAAGTTAGCCAGCTAACAGAACTGCAGAAAGGCAACATGGTGAATAAAGGGGCACCCAGGAAGTACACCAAGCTCTCCATACCTGAAGCACTCGAAACTGCCAAACAGAGACTAACAGCGCTGGCCACCCGGTTGAAGAGATACACCAAGGAGGCAGAGGCCAGGAGAATAAACAAGCTGTTCTCCACTGAACCAGCCAAGGTGTATTCTCAGTGGCAGGGAGGAAATAACAACCGGTCAGACCCACCAAGAGCTGAGGTGGAAGAATACTGGAAGGGTACAGTTGAGGCCGAAATTATTAGCCCCCCTATGAAATTAAATTTTTTTTCAAAATTTCCCCAAGTGCTTTTTTAGTAGAGCATGGAATTTTCAACATAGCATTTCTAAACGTACTAGTTTTCTTTAGAAATCATAAATTACTTCAATTTGCACACAATAACAGAATTGTTCAAAAAAATAAAAAATTACCACGGTCAATATTATTAGCCCCCTTAAGAACTGACCATTTTATTTAGCCATAGCACAAACCACTGTTGTGCAGTGATGTGCTGTGGCTTTGTAATGCTCAAAGCTTGTAAAATCAAGTTAAAATTAAGAGTTATCTCCCAATTTACACACAATATAAATCCTCCAGTAAGGGTTTTGGCTGGCACTTGAGGAAGCATCATGCCAAAAACAAAAGAAATCAGTTTAGACTTGTGAAAGAGAATTGTTGATGCTCACAAAGCAGGAGAAGGATACACAAAGTTATCACAGCGTTTCCAAGTGTCAAGAAGTGGAGTGAGAACCATCATCAAGAAATTAAAAGAGAGCCACATTGTACGGAACAAGCCTGGCAGAGGTAGGAAGCGAAGTATTTCAAAGACCCTGGAAAGAAAGATGTGTCTAAAGACCCCAGAACAACCGCCAAGACACTAGGGTATGACTTAACCTTGTCGGGAATTGTAGTCTCAAAGAAGACAATCACTAGAGTTCTGCACAGGAATGGACTGGGAGGTTGCAGACCAAGAAAAACTCCACTTCTGCAGAAGAGACCTTAAAGGCAGACTGAAGTATGCTAAGGACAACCTGGACAAAGATGATGCATACTGGAAGCATGTCCTTTGGTCATATGAGACGAAACGAGAGGTCTTTGGCCACAGAACATTGCTTATGTTTGGAGAAAGAAGGGTGAGGCGTATAACCAACAGAACACCATCCCCACAGTGAAACACGGTGGAAGGAGTATTATGCTGTGGGGATGCTTTAGTGCATCTGGAACTGGGAATCTGGTCAAGGTGGAAGGAATCATGCAGAAAGAAGGATATGTGAAGATTTTTAAAGAAAATGTCAAGCAGTCAGCAGCAAAACTGGGTCTGGGTCATCGCTTTGTCTTCCAACACGACAACGACCCAAAACACACGTCACTCCTGGTGAAGAACTACCTCCAGAAGACCAAAGTGAATGTTATTGAATGGCCTGGACAGAAAATCCGTAGAAAATCTGTGGGGTGAATTAAAGACCAAGGTCCATGCCAGAATGCCATCAAATCTGGAAGAGCTTCAGAGATTTGCCAAAGAAGAATGGGGTGGTATTCCTCAGGAGACGTGTCAGGGACTTGTTGAAAACTACAACAAACAACTACAGGCTGTTATCCAGCAAAAAGGATACGCAATTGACAATTAACATCAGGGGGGCTAATAATTTTGACCCTGGTCATTTTTGTTTTTTGTGAAATAATTTAATTTCTGTGTGGAAAGTAAAATAATGTAAGCATCCAAAATAAAAGGCGGATGTTTGAAAGACGTGTGTTAAAAATTCTTTGCTCTGTTTAACAGCACTTGGGAAATATTTTCAAAAGAATCAAATTTCCATAGGGGGGCTAATAATTTCAGCCTCAACTGTATATGGGAAAAAGAGGCATCACACAACCCAGATGCCCAATGGCTAGTGGACCTAAGAGCAGACCACAGCAACCTCCCAGAACAAGAACCAGTAACCATCTCAATGGCAGACAGCGGGCAGTGTCAAAGATGAAGACAAGGTCGCTGGACATGCCTACTGGCTGAAGAAGCTAACAGCATTCCATGAACGCCTAGCAGCACAGATGAACCAGCTGCTAAGGGATGGGTCCCACCCAGAGTGGCTAACCCAGGGCAGGATGGTCCCAATCCTGAAGGACCCTCAGAAGGGGCCCATTCCATCCAACTACCAGCCAATAACCTGTCTCTCCACAACATGGAAAGCCCTGTCAGGCATAATAGCGGCTAAGATGAGTAAGCACGTAGCTCAATACATGAGCGGGTAGCAACACCAGAGGAGCCAAGCACCAGTTACTGGTCGATAGAGCAGTCGTCCGAGACTGTAAGAGCAGACAGACCAACCTGTGCACCGCCTGGATCGACTACAAGAAAGCTTACGACTCAATGCCACACACATGGATACTGGAATGTCTGGAACTGTATAAGATCAACAGGAACCTAAAGGCCTTCATCCAGAACTCGATGGGAATGTGGAAGACAACCCTAGAGGCCAACTCGAAGCCAATTGCCCAAGTCAACATCAAATGCGGCATATACCAAGGAGATTCACTATCACCACTGCTGTTCTGCATAGGCCTGAATCCCCTCTGTCAGATCATCACAAAGAGTGGTTACGGGTACCAATTCCGAAGTGGAGCAACAATCAGCCACCTGCTCTACATGGATGACATCAAGCTGTACGCCAGGAATGAGCGAGAAATCGACTCACTGATCCACGCCACCAGGATCTACAGCAACGACATAGGGATGTCATTCGGATTGGACAAGTGTGGCCGGATGGTCTCAAAGAGAGGCAAGATGATCAGACTGAAGGGGTCGACCTACCAGAGGGCAACATAGGTGATATCCAAGACAGCTACAAGTACCTTGGTATCCCACAGGCTAATGGAAACCATGAGGAGGCCGCAAGGAAGTCAACCACAACCAAATACCTCCAGAGAGTGAGGCAGGTCGTGAAAAGTCAGCTGAATGGCAGGAACAAGATCCAAGCCATCAACATGTACGCAATACCAGTCATCAGATACCCCGCTGGGATCATAAGCTGGCCAAAGAAGGAGATAGAAGCCACAGACATCAAGACAAGAAAGCTCCTCACCATGCACGGAGGGTTTCACCCCAAATCCAGCACCCTGAGACTGTACACTAAGCGGAAGGAGGGAGGTCGAGGACTAGTGAGCATCAAGGCCACTATCCAGGATGACACATAAAAAATCCAAAGAGTACATCAGAAAGATGGCCACAAAGGATGAACTGCTAAGTGAATGTCTCAGGCAACTGAAATCCGATAAGAGGGCAGAGGAAGAGGAGCAGACCACCTGGAGGGACAAGCCCTTACACGGCATGTACCACCGCCAAATTGAAGAAGTGGCTGATATCGAGAAGACCTACCAATGGCTGGAAAAGGCTGGACTCAGAGACAGTACAGAGGCACTGATCATGGCAGCACAAGAACAGGCCCTAGGTACAAGAGCCATAGAGGCCAAGATCTACAAGAGCAGATCAGATCCAAGGTGCAGACTATGCAAAGATGCCCCTGAAACAGTCCAGCACATAATAGCAGGGTGTAAGATGGTAGCCGGGACAGCGTACATGGAGAGACACAACCAAGTGGCAGGAATAGTGTACAGGAACATCTGTACCCAGTATGGAATAGAAGTACCCAAATCCCAATGGGCCGCACCACAGAAGGTGGCTGAGAACAACAGGGCCAAGGTGCTGTGGGACTTCAGCTTCCAGACTGACAAACAGGTCCTGGCTAACCAACCGGACATAGTGGTGGTAGACAAAGAGCAGAAGAAGGCGGTGGTGATAGATGTGGCGATACCAGCAGACGCCAACATCAGAAAGAAGGAACACGAAAAGGCTGAAAAGTACCAAGGGTTGAAAGAACAGCTGGAGCAGATGTGGAAGGTCAAGGTGAGCGCGGTCCCCGTGGTAGTAGGAGCACTTGGGGCAGTGACCCCCAAACTGGGGGAGTGGCTCCAACAGATCCCAGGAACAACATCAGAAGCCTCAGTCCAGAAGAGCGCAGTCCTAGGAACAGCTAAGATACTGCGCAGAACCCTCAAACTCCCAGGCCTCTGGTAGAGGACCCGAGCTTGAGGATGACACAGATACCACCCGAGGAGGGTGAGAGGGACATTTTTTTTTTAATATATATATATATATATATATATATATATATACAGTCCCTGACAAAAGTCTTGTCACTTATCCATTTTGTAGAAACAACAGTTTATAACCTGACTCTTAATTAATCCATTGGTTTTAGAAATGGCTCATATGAAAGCTAAAACCCTCCCAAATTATGTTTGATATACTAAAATAAATTTGCTTCACTGAAGAAAGATTGATCATTTAATGAACACAGAAAGGTCAGATTTTGGCAAGACAAAAGTCTTGTCGCTTGGGTACAAGTTGACCCTAAGTGCCCCTCAAATATATGTATTATCAATTTGTTTTACAAGCAATGGCTAATTACAATCCCAACAGCTTTTGAAATAATGTTTTGGTGCCAAACAAAACTGCTGAAAAGCATTCTAACGTTCACAGCTTGGTAAAGCCCACTGAGTCAGTTTTTGCAAAGACAAAAGTCTTGTCGATTGTCATATGATGCACCCAATCCTAGATTACAGCCTCAAAGAATAAGAAAAAGATTTGAAGAGACTGGAGATGTTTTTGACAAGCCCAGGTCCAGCAGACCCCGCAAGACAACTGCTCGGGAGGACCGTTTGTTGGCTCGAAAATCCAAGGCCAGCCCCTTTTCCACTGCAGCAGAGCTCCACCAGGCCTTGTCACCTCAAGTCCCCGTGTCAACCAGAACAGTGTGTAGAATTCTGTCTCGAAATGGCCTCCATGGTAGAATCAGTGCCCAGAAACCAGCACTAAACAAAAGGCAATTAAAAAAACGTGTGGCATTTGCCAAGGCCCACAGCCTGCTAAAAGGATGGACGCTGGAAAAGTGGCAGAAGGTGGATTTCTCAGATGAATCTTCGGTTGAATTACATCACAGCTGCCGCAAATATTGCAGGAGACCTACTGGAGCTCGCATGGATCCGAGATTCACCCAGAAAACAGTTAAATTTGGTGGCGGAAAAATCATGGTCTGGGGTTACATCCAGTATGGGGGTGTGCGAGAGATTTGCAGGGTGGAAGGCAATATCAATAGCGTAAAATATCAAGAAGTATTAGCTACCTCTTACATTCCCAACCATAAAAGGGGTCAAATTTTGCAGCAGGATGGTGCTCCATCGCATACTTCCATCTCTACATCAAAATTCCTCAAGGCGAAGAAGATCAAGGTGCTCCAGGACTGGCCAGCCCAGTCACCAGACATGAACATCATTGAGCATGTCTGGGGAAGAATGAAAGAGGAAGCATGGAAGACGAAACCAAAGCATCTTGATGAACCCTGGGAGGCATGTAAGACTGCTTTCTTTGCTATTCCTGATGACTTCATCAATAAATTGTATGAATCATTGTCGAACCGGATGGATGCAGTCCTTCAAGCTCATGGAAGTCATACAAGATATTAAATATGGATCTCACAGCACCAGTACTTCATTCACTGATGTTATGCATCATATTTTTGTATTTGAAGTAAATGATTTGTTCAATTTTCACATTACTTTCTGTAGGCGACAAAACTTTTGTCTTGCCAAAATCTGACCTTTCTGTGTTCATTAAATGATCAATCTTTCTTCAGTGAAGCAAATTTATTTTAGTATATCAAACATAATTTGGGAGGGTTTTAGCTTTCATATGAGCCATTTCTAAAACCAATGGATTAATTAAAAGTCAGGTTATAAACTGTTGTTTCTACAAAATGGATAAGTGACAAGACTTTTGTCAGGGACTGTATACATATATACACATATACATATATATTATGGCATGCCGTTCAGGAAATTAATCTTTGAATATATTGAATGAAACTTGAATATATGGAGTGAAACTTTGAATATATTGAATGAAAGTTGACTGACGTCAGACTTCACGGCAGTGCCTGCGGCCATCTTGTTTAGCGTGTGGCTGCTGCAGCAAAAAGTGACAACGAGTCAGGCCGCTCGCAATCTCGTTGCGACAATATTAAACAATGAGGACATGATAAACACACCGGCGAATGCGTGTACGGGCCAAAATCCTCCCGATACCCCTGCCCAATACCCTGCCCATTCTTCTAACGAAGAAGTTCGCTCCTTTTTAACCGTGGCAGAACTATTAACGGAACACTCTGCTGTGTGTAGAGGTCTGTATGTAGGTCAGTATGGTTAGCTTGATATAGTTTTCAGGTGATTTAATGAAGGTAAAACACAGTGAATGGCCGTGCGTAACGGCACTGCGCTCTGACGCGGCTCTTCTCCGGGACTGGAGAAGCTGCTGCGGCTACAGGGATTTCATGAACTGAAAGAGAAGCTCTTCATATATTGTTTAGATGCAAAAAGAATCACCCACATTCATAGACCAATGCAGGCTGAATATTTAGTTTAGTATTGAACGTATTTGATGATCGGCGACACATTGTCAGCTTTGGGCACGTTACTCACACAGGGGACTGCAAAAAGGAGCGAACTTCTTAGAAGAACGGGCAGGGTATTGGTCAGGGGTATCAGGAGGATTTTGGCTGACGTCAGCCAACTTTCATTCCATATATTCAAAGTTAATTCAATATATTCAAAGATTAATTTCCTGAATGGCATGCCATAATATGTATGTATATATATATATATATATATATATACATATATACATATATATATATATATATGAGAGGCAGGAGTCATCAGCTGTGTTCCTCATAGCAGCTTGTTAACTGTCCTTATTAAACAGAACTCACCATTCTTCTTCATGTGATCAGTTTCTCTATTTCTTATGTCATTCTCTTAACATGCTTCATGCTTCACCACAAACTAAATGATAACTGCTCATATATTCCCACAACATAATGAAAACACAAAACATGTTTGAGTCCTTAAAGTCACATTTCTAATCAGCTAAATCCTGTTCTACTCGTGCTTTTAACACCTTTAACTTGTATTGTGTAGCTTCTACTATGCTACTGCCTGTTTGAACTTTTCAACACGTCTTTCATCTAGAAACAATAATGTAAAGCACATATCAACATCCCCTTTAACCTGGATGAGTATGAGCATTCACATTCACACATTCACCCACTCTCACCCAACTCACCCAGCTAGACTTCATCCTTAACTTGGTAATCGTTGTCTCTCCCATAAAATGAAATGAAAAGAAATGCCCAGGAGCCACAGAACAAACATGGACAGACCGCCATGTTCTACTGTTGTTCTCTAAGAGAGAAAGTGAAACTTGTTCCATTGTGTCTGTCACAGTTTACAACCTAGTTCCTCCATCAACAGACTTCACTCATATATCCAAAAGAGTTTGAACAGTCCTTAGACATGATTTGTGCTCATCTGACTCACTTTACTAACCTGTTTACTGCTCATGTGACGAGACGTGTCGAGGCTTTGAAGCGTGTTCTGAACAGGCGGCAACATCCGGGTCTGAAGATTGAAGCCAATGCGGAAGTGTAATAAACTGCAGTTCATGGAGTGACCGCTAGAGGCTCCAACAGGGAGCAGATCCCCATAGACCCCCATGTTAAAATGCCCAACTTTACAGCAATATTAAACATGTTTACAGCCTGGTACAAGAAACGGTTTTAGTCTCAATGTCTTATTTCACTATTCATGACAACTGTACGGGGGTGAAGTTTTTTCTAACACGTTCGTTTATTTTTATTAAGGTTTAAAATTCTGCATAATTAAGGGAATGAATTAGCCTTCAGGTATTTCATTAGCTGTGATGTTAACGGGAGCACATTGTTGGTTGTCACAGTTATTAAACCGACTTGTATAGAAATCAATAAGTAATATAGAAGTGTTGATGATACCTTTAAACCTAATGCCTCTGTATGAGGTTGGTAAAAATAGTTCACCTCATAAATTAGCTAACATGCATGTAATGTTAATCTTGAACTTGCTTTTGACAATAGAACGAATAGCTTCAAATCATTAAGAAGTGGTGACCTGTGTGCAGTATGATTTGTGTAACTTCAAATGATTAATGACACCTGAACAGGCCTTTGTTGCTACAGATGTCATACACAGGTTCTCCAGTGTTGGATCTGTCATATTTATATTTTTTATCCTTTTTAGTTTCTTATATGTTTGTCCAGTGTTCCTGGCCTGCACCAGACAGACCATGGTATTTCTTTCTGCCACTGTTATTAACCAGTTACCTTTTTCTTCTGTAGGACACTCTGGGAGAGATAAATCTGGAACAAACAACACTAACAACAATAATGAAAACCTTTCTTATTTCACAAGACATATGAATCTGTAATTACTGTTCCATCTGTTAACATATTAAAGAACACTAAACAACTTGGTAATGTGTCGTCTATAATGTTGATGTTTCCCTGAATGCATTTGATCTTAACTTGTTAAACCACTGCTTGTATAACAGTAATATTTTTGTTATTAAAATAGAAAAGACTAAATATAATTGAAATTAACAGCAAATGTTGGACTTGCTGACATTCATTTTTGTTACCTTTCTACATAAACTATAATTCTGTATTCTATCTCATGTGTTGAACATCATTGCCTGTTATTTTTTAACTTTCAGATTAACAGTGACATTTGTGAAAGATCTACAGTAAGCATGAAAGACAAAAGGAGTGCAAATACAAACTGGAGGATCTTAATGTAATATTTAAAAATATTTGTTATAGAACAGAAGAGAAACAAAGTGAAGAAGGCCTTTCCACTGCAGTCCACCCAGACAAACCACCAGATGAGGACGTCCTGCAGACTGAGGTTGTTTCCATGGTGATCACAGCTCTCTAGGCCCCACGCTGTCACCAGTTATCATCACTGTATCTGTGGAAGGGAACAAAGTACAAGTTAACTAAACTATTATGTCACATTTGAAGGGTAAAAAAATGAATACCAGTACATAACTTTAAAAGTTTAAATGTGAAGTTATTTGATTCAGGTTCGTTGGTAGAAGCTGTAGACGTGTATTGAGTAAATGTTTTATGACAACGTTACAAAGTTCTGCAACACTCGACAAAATCTACAGCTGTAATTTAACCAAGTTACCACATTTATTTGTTTATTTGTAGAGTATAACTAAGATTAAGACATAACTCATTATTTCGAGTGTTATATATCTTCGGGTGAACTCTGGGGCGCCGAAAAGGGGGGGTAAAGGAGACGGATTCTAGGGGCCCATGATTGAGGGGGGCCCAGAGAGGCCCCTAATGATGATGAAATTATAATACAGAAAAAATAATGACACTAAGTTATTAACTAACATATAATCACAAATGTTTTATTTTCAATGTCCTGGTAACAATAACTTTATTTGTAAAATGGTTCAGTCCGACTGGATCAGCTGTTTGTCACACAGAGCCACAGCGGGCAAGGAGGAGGAGACGGCAGTATGCCTCAAAAATCAGGCAGCCACAAAAGAAAAGAAAAGAAATTAAGAGAGGAGAAGGAGTTGAAGGGTCGACAATATGTCACCCAGTATTTAAATAAAAGGTGGGTTTGTTAGTTGTGGTGGAAAGTTCTGGAATATTAACTTTGTCCCTGTCTGTGGTCTATAAGCTAGCTCCCTTTTCTCACCATGTTAGCTCAAGAAAACTCTGGATTTTTACATTTTACTGCTATAGTAGTTAAATAATCAATCCAGTCAAACATTTATCAAGCTGTTCTTATTCAATAATAGTTGATCTCCCCTCTGTCAAAATGATGCCTCATTCCAGGGACGTGCACAGGGGGGTTGCTCAGGTTGCTCGGGCAACTGCCCATATGTCCTTCTCGACTCACGTTGCCCTTCTGAGGGGGAAAAAAAAAAAAGTACAATGGATGCAGAATTTCACGTAGGCTTAGATAAAAAATAAATAAATAATCGCAAAGCCTCATTCACTTCCATTCGGGCACCGAAAGTGAAAGTCAGTAGGGGCAAACTCTGTTTACGTGGCTGCAGCGCTGCACGCGATCGGCACCCAGACAACATTTTTATGTGGGGCCTATGTGGGTAGAAAGTGGGCTAAATAATGGGCCCCATATGGGATTCCCAGATCAAACCCATATGGGATTGTCCGCGGGTTCCATGTGGGCCCCAAGCCAGTTGCCCATGTGGGTTTAAAGCAGGATTACACTGGGTTATAGGTGGGCCCCAGCTGGGCAAAACAGACAAGACCCATCTTGGTCCCAGCTTTACGTCCTATGTGGGACCTACATGGGGACAGTATGGGCTAAAATATGGGTTGCAAGTGGGACTGTCCGTGGGTTCCATGTTGGCCCCATGCTAACTGACCATGTGGGTTTAAGGCAGGATTACACCAGGTGTTAAGTAGGCCCCAACTGGGCAAAACATGCAAGACCCATTTTTGTCCCAGCTTTTAGTCCTATGTGGGTCCTACATGGGGACAACATGAGCTGAAACATGGGTTGCAATGCGGGTTCTATGTTGGTCACATGCATACCCGTGTGGGTTTAAGGCAGGATTACACTCGGTGTTAATTGGGCCCCAACTGGGTTAAATAGACAAGAGCCATCTTGGTCCCAGCTTTAAGATCCCTGGTCTATGCTACTCCACTGACCATAATGAAAGGATTTGAATCATTTTCAAATAAAATGATACATGCGTCCCACTTTCACAAACCTCTTACAGATGTACACATACAAATATCGCCTTACAACATCCTAATTGAGTACTGAGTACAATTTGAATAAACATCCAACCTAGAGCTGCAACAATTAATCAAAAAATAAATTATTAATCACCAACCAGTTTGAGTCAGGCTCTATCTAATTTAAAAAATGGCCACATTCTCTGATTTCAACTTTTTATTTTCTGGTTTTCAGTTAAATATTTTCCAACAAAATCATCAACAGATTTATTGGTAATGAAAATACAATGTAATATTACAAGATAGTCTTTGTTAAAGTTGAAGTTCTTTACTTTGTGTAAGAACTTGTTCTGCTGGTGACTGGATTACATATATATATATATATATATATATATATATATATAGCTTCTACATTGGCATATCAGTCAAAATATGAGGACCAGATGAGAGCCATTCAACCTTTTATTCTCTTGCCAGAGTTGATCGTTGTACAGATGATTCATTTGCTAAGAATAAATGACAATGATATGAAATTACCAAAGGTACAGGAATAAATCTATTAGAATGTAAATTATTTCAATGCATGAAGAACCAACATGAACTCACTCAGATAATGCATCCAAAGTTAACAATCAACTGGAAGGATACAGCTCCATAGCCAGGCAGCATGCTCTGGCAGACAAAGGAAAGGAAGGGCCGAGCAGAGCCTGGCTGAGGTTACTTAACACCTCAGGTGAAGTCTGTTTGGTTGATGAGTATAAGTTCCGCCCACCTGGGCCTGTGCAAGTGAGAGTATTTTCTACAGCCGCCCCTCAAATATGGCGACATATTTGATAATTACGCTAAATTTTACCAGACGCTGTGGGCTCAGGATCCACTATTGAAGGGAGGGTTATTAGCCTTGCAACAGGTCTGATGTATGATTTCCCACTGATGTTTACCTCCACTTTCCGAATACGCCCGTCATCACTGGGAAAAAGGCGGGTTACCTTCCCAATAGGCCAGAATCCTCTAGGCAGCTGTGGGTCCATCACCATTACTACGTCTGACACTGTTAGGTTGATTTTGTCCCTTTGCCACTTCTGGCGGGTTTGAAGGCTGGGTAAATAGTCTTTAATAAAGCGTTTCCAAAAGTGGTCCGCTAGGATTTGGCTGTGTCTCCACCTTCTTCTGCCGATGAGGTCTAAGTCACCATACACTGCCTGGGGAAGGGAGGCATCCCGCCGCCCCATAAGAAGCAAATTTGGGGTCACGGGGTCAGGATCAGCCAGGTCTGATGACACGTACCCCAGGGGTTTTGAGTTGAGGATACCTTCGATTTCTATCAAAACTGTGTTGAGTACCTCCTCCGTAACAGTTTGTGCTCCCAGTGTCACTCGTAAGGCTGTTTTGATAGATCTTACCTCCCTCTCCCACGTTCCTCCAAAATGGGGAGCATTTGGAGGGTTAAACTTGAACTGGATTTTCCTTTTACCCAACTCCTCCTTTAATTCTGGGTTCAAGGCCTCAAAAGCATTGCTGAGTTCCTTTGCTCCCCCTTTAAAGTTTGTCCCACAGTCTGACAAGAGTTCAAAGGGTTGACCTCGGCGTGCTGTGAAACATCGTAAGGCCATAAGAAAGCTGTCGGTGTCCAGGCCTGTTAGAATTTCTACATGGAGGCAGTGGGTTTTAAGGCATTTGAACACGAGGCCCCATCTTTTCTCTGTTTTTCGCCCCACCTTTATGACCAATGGACCAAAACAGTCCATACCTTTGGACCAGAACGGAGGCTGGGTTAAACGGACTCGGGAAGGGGGCAGGTCTGCCATTTTCGGGATAATGGGTTTAGCTCTCCATTTCCTGCAGTCTGTACAGGTCCATTGATGTCGCTTAATGGCTTGTCTGCCTCTGAGAATCCAGTAGGAACGTCTGATCTCTCCAAAAACCCTCTCAGGACCAGGATGGAGAAGGCGGATGTCGTAGTCCTTTATTATTAGGCTGGTTATTGGATGGTTGGGGTCTAGGACAATGGGGTACATTGCTCCTGGTTCAAGTTCAGCTGCTAATCGTAGTCTACCTCCTACTCTGATTAGATTTAGATTGTGGTCGAACTGCGGAGAAAGGGAAGAGAGGCGACTATTTGTGGGGAGTTCTCTACTAGACTTAAGGGCTTGGACATCGTCTGGGAAGCTGTCTGATTGAGCTTTTGAGAGAAGAAGTGTCTCCACCTCAGCTCGGGTGAAAGATGGGGTTCCAGTGGGGTTGTATTTGGCAGTATCGTGAAGGCTTTGATGGGTTGCCTCAACAAGATCTTGCCAGGTAGCAAAGTGACTGGGGTCAGGTAGATCTGAGTTCTGATTAAGCTGAGTGAGGCCACAAAACAAAGGTTTCATTAGATCTGGGATTGGATCCTGAATGTGTGGTGGCCGAACGGGCCATTGATCGGAAGGCATAGCAAGGAATGCTGGGCCTCTGTTCCATCTACACGGTTCTGTCAACTCCATCAAGGTTTTGCCTCTGGTAATATCATCAGCAGGGTTTCTGCATGTATCGACATAACGCCACTGATCAGGGGAGGTTAGATCTAGAATTTCTGTGATGCGGTTTGCAACGAACACTTTATATCTACATGACTCAGACTGTAGCCAGGTCAAGACTACAGTGGAATCTGACCAAAGCACTGTTTGGTCGACAGGGATGGTTAACTCACTCTTAAACAACTGAGCCAGTTGAGCTCCTGTCAGTGCAGCTGACAGCTCAAGGCGCGGGATGGTAAGCTGTTTTTTGGGAGCTACCCTTGATCTAGCCATGATAAATGAAACATGAGTCCCTCCCTGCTCATCCTCCACCCTCAGATAAGCTACAGAGCCATAGGCTCTTTCAGAGGCATCACAAAAAATATGTAGTTGTCTTTGCCTTACCGGATAAGGTACACTAAATTCATACCATCTTGGGTACTGGATTTTGGCTAGGTCAGGGAGCTCCTTTTCCCACTCCATCCATGCTTGTTGAAGTTCGCCATAAGGTATGGGGTCATCCCATTCTCTTTTTTTCATCCAGAATTGTTGGAGGAGAACTTTAGCTCTAGTGGTGTAGGGTATTATATATCCAAGGGGATCATACTGAGTGGCAAGTACTTTGTATATGTTCCTCATGGTTAACTCATTATACACTACTGGCCTATGCTTGTAACCGAGAGTGTCAGATGCAAAGTGCCAGCTTAACCCCAAAGTGCCCTCTGTTGGTTCGATTTTGTCATGGCTCAGCCAGTGTTCTGTGCTGTCAGACTTGGCCTCGGGGGGTAACTGGTGTACAACAGACCGAATGTTGCTGGCCCACTGCCTGATGTCGAAGCCTCCAGTGCTCAACACATTCCTTAACTCAATCACCAGTTTCTCTGCCTCGTGACGGCAAGAAAGGGAATGCAGACAGTTGTCGACATAAAAGGACTGGAGTACCATGGCTGTAACATTGGGGTTGTGCTCTTGATATTCCTGTGCATGTTTTTGAACTGCATAAATGGCACAGCAGGGGCTGCAGGTGGTGCCAAACGGAAGTACTTGCCACTCGTATACATCAGGAGGGTCTTCTCTTTTAAGGTCACGCCAGAGGAATCTTAACAGTGGTCTGTCTTCTGGGAGGAGTCTGATTTGGTGGAACATTGATTTAATATCTCCACTGATTGCCACTCTGTGCTATCGAAAGCGAAGCAGCACACCTAGCAGTGATGGACCTAGTATTGGTCCTGGGAGAAGTTGGTTATTCAAAACTTGGCCTTGGTAGGAGAATGAGCAATTAAAAACTATACAGGGTTTTCCATTGTGCTCTACTATGTGGTGAGGGATATACCAAGACTCTAGTGATTTGGATATTTGATCAGAAGTTAGTTTGGATACATAACCTGCCTGCACTAACTTGTCAATCTCTTTACTGTAGATTTGGGCCAGTTCTGGGTTTTTTACTAAGTGGCGTTCAGTATGGCGCAGGAGGGGCATAACAGACTCCTTGGATGCTTGTAGGGTTGGAGCATTATGGGTACGAAGTAGTGGCGTTGCATAGCGTTTGATGCCATCCATCTTGACCTTGACTGTTTTGGCCTCCAGCAGTTTCATAGCCTCTTGATCTTGTTTTGATCTTGTGATTAGTTTCTCATTTTTAAAGGGGAGTACATCTACCTGCCATAATTTCTCCACATGACGAATGAGATCTGCATAAGGGGTAACAGATGAGGTGGTGAAGAGGGCTTGGGTGGCATCTGATTGTTCATGCAGGAAGGTCGGTCCCTGCAGTGTCCAACCTAGCTGGGTGTGGACGGCTGCTGGTGTCCCTGGTGGACCGGAGCAGACTCTCTTGGTTGGAGTTATCAGATGAGAGTTATCTGCTCCTATCAGGAGAAGAGGCTGGACTTTCGAGAAAGAGTGAAGGGGAAGGCCCTGTAGGTGGCGGTAGCGCTTTTGGAGCTTCTCTACTGGATAACTCTGGTCTACCAGTGACAGCTTATCAGATGTGAATGCATCTTTAATGTTAAATGTTTTTTGTGGATTCAGTGCCGGGGATATCTGGAAACTGACTGAGGCACCGTCTAAACCTTCTGTTCTTTGTCTAATGGTACGCACAACGAGGCGTTCCATGGGCCCTTCAAGTCCTAGCTGTTTACAGGCTGCTGGAAGGAGCATTGTACGCTGGGAGCCGTCATCCAGGATGGCATAGGTGTCTAAGGTGCGGCGTTTATGCCGTAGGATTACTTTGACCACTTTCAAAAGGACTTTAGGGGAGCCAGACTGAGGATTCAGGTACAGGACTTTCGAGTCTGTCTCCATTTGGTTCACTCGATGGAGAATGCCCAGATGTTTCCTATTGCAAAGGGGACATGGCTTTTTTAGATTACAGTTCATTGCCATATGTGGGCCAGCACACCTCCAACATCTCCTTTCCTTCTTAATCCAGGTGATTATGTCCTCCGTCCTCTGATCCTTCAGTCCTTTACATCTTATTATTGAATGATTAGTTGAGTTGCAGTATTGGCATGTTCGTGTTCTAGTTCCCAGCTTTTCTGTAGGAGACGGGAAATGGGGGTTGGAGTTGGTGCCATGTAATATGGTAGCAGCTGTAGGAGCAGACTTTAGCATAGGCCTCCTCATTTGCATAGGGTTTTCTGTGGTTAGATGTCTGACTTGGGCAGCTACGGACTGACACTCTGCTTCACTCTGGAGCCACGTAGCAAAATCTACTAGGGTGTAGGAAACTCCTGGTCGGGCTGAACGGATATAGCGTATAAAGTTAGCAACTGAATCAGACGGCAGCTTACTGAGGAGATGTTGCACATGTGAGGAACATGCTAGCTCTGCTGCTCCCTCATTCTGCCCCATAGCCTGTAACATCCCCACTAGAGACTGGACTCTGACTGCAAAATTATGGAATGCTTTAGCGTCACCAGGTTGGACTTTTGGAAGATGTATTATCGTGGTTATTTCTTTGAGTGCTAAATGGTGGGGTTGCCCATACTGCTGATCTAAAGCGGCTAAAGACTTGGTATAAGGCTGTGGGTCATGGGCGTAGGCTAATGCAATATGCCGTGCTGAGGGTAGCTTGAGATGGTCTAGCAAAACATGATACTTATAAATTTCTGTCTCCCATGGGGGTAAGAGATTTCTAAGGGCCATCTTAAGCATTGTGTATTCATGAGGATCTTCTTTATCAAAACTGGGAAAAGTGGGTCCCTCGACACGTGACCTGTACCCCGGTGCATACAGTTGTGGGCTATGTACTGGGGCCGGGGGCCATAATGAGTGGGGAAGATTACTGTAATATTGATATGCTTGGTTGGGGTACTGGGGCTGCATATCAGGGGTTGGCCTTCCTGAAGGAGCAAAAGGCACCTGAGGAGGGTGGGTTACTAAGGAGTCTTGAGGTGCTGGAAGCAGCTGCTGGGTATTAGGTGCCAGAGCCCACGGATATGGGGGAAACACTGGGGGCCACTGATGATATGGTGGCACTGGGGGCCACTGATGAAGAAGTGCTTGATGTGGGGGAGGCCCTGGGGTTACCAGCACTGGATGAGGCACTTGGTGGGGGGGAGGCGCTGGGGGCACCAGAGATGGAGGGGGCACTTGGGTGGGGGGAAGGTGCTGGGGGCACCAGCGATGGAGGAGGCACTGGGTGGAGGAAAGGTGCTGGGGGCACCAGCGATGGAGGATGGACTGGGTGGAGGGAAGGTGCTGGGGGCACCAATGATGGAGGAGGCACTGGGAGTGCAGACTCAGAGCTTGCTCTGGCGGGGGGGTCAGGCATGTAATCATCATGTTGGTGTGCTGGTAATAGACATGCACTATGAGCACAGGTTTGAGTGTGCTTACTTGTTGGCGAGTTTGGCTCATAAGCTTCTTGGTCTATCTCAGATTCACCCTCACCATAGCTTGAGGGAGAAGACCTGCATGAGTCTTGCTGTCTCTCTAATGCATCCTGCCTGCTGAGAAGTTGCATGACCATATCTCTTATCTGGTTAACTTGGTCTTGTATGGGGGCTGGGGTAGACTGACCTTCATTCTTAGGTTCAGCAACATGAGGAAGTGCATGACTTAATGGGGGAGGAAGAGAAGCTTGATAATCATAATCTTGGAGATATGAAGGTGCGGTCTGTCGCTCTCCCCTCCCGAGTCTTTCCCCACCATGCTGCTCTCTCTGATCCATGTCCAATGCCTAAGCTATCCGGCTCGAAGGACCATGTAAGAACTTGTTCTGCTGGTGACTGGATTACATATATATATATATATATATATATAGCTTCTACATTGGCATATCAGTCAAAATATGAGGACCAGATGAGAGCCATTCAACCTTTTATTCTCTTGCCAGAGTTGATCGTTGTACAGATGATTCATTTGCTAAGAATAAATGACAATGATATGAAATTACCAAAGGTACAGGAATAAATCTATTAGAATGTAAATTATTTCAATGCATGAAGAACCAACATGAACTCACTCAGATAATGCATCCAAAGTTAACAATCAACTGGAAGGATACAGCTCCATAGCCAGGCAGCATGCTCTGGCAGACAAAGGAAAGGAAGGGCCGAGCAGAGCCTGGCTGAGGTTACTTAACACCTCAGGTGAAGTCTGTTTGGTTGATGAGTATAAGTTCCGCCCACCTGGGCCTGTGCAAGTGAGAGTATTTTCTACACTTTGTTTTAGTAGTTTTACTTGTAACTCAGTAATATTTTAACAGGGTAACTGTAATGAAAACAAATGAACTCATATTCCACCACTGCTTACTACTGTTTCATTTGGCACTGGCTGGATGCCCTTCGTCCTCCTCTGCCTCTTGCCCCAGTGAACCATTTCGACAGTGCCCTCTCTGCTTCCTGCTGGTTCACCTGTGCGCTCAGTGACTTCTTCTTCTTAACAGCCTCTGTAAAACAAATTTGGTTGACAGTATGAGCTATGAACATTAAAAAACACATTCTCTTCAAACACCATTTAGAATTAAACAATGGCCAACTTCAGGGCCATATTGGCAAAAGTATGAAGAGTATGATGGATAATCGTTATGGATTTTTAGGACAAGAAAATATTTATGAAGTACTTGAACTTCATAAAACATTTATTATAATACTCCCTCAAATCATAATATATAATAGCTTTGTGAGGTGTGTACATTCATTCATTCATTCATCATCTGTAACCTCTTGTTCCTGTTAAGGGTCGCAGGGTCTGCTGGAGCCTATCCCAGCTGTCACCGGGCGAGAGGTGGGGTACACCCTGGACAGGTCGCCAGTCCATCGCAGGGCTAAGACACAGAGACAGACAACAATTCACACTCACATGCACACCTACACACCTACCCAATTTAGAATCACCAATTAACCTAATGAGCATGTCTCTGGACGGTGGGAGGAAGCCAGAGTGAGGTGTGTACAAATAATCATAAAATAAAATGATGAACATGTTTTCACATTAAAATGCCAAAATGCACTAAAAGCAATAACTGATGCACATTAGTTGAGGCTTCAATGGTACAATGCAGGCTTCAGATTTGAAATAAAAATGTTATTTATATGTATATATTTATTTAAACTTTAGTATTATTACTAAAGTAATTAGATGAGCAGTTCTCAAAATAGTGCAGTCCAGTACAAAGAGATTCCTTGCATTTTCATCTCGTGAGACATTTTTCCTCTAATTTACTTTAATTTTTCCAACTGACGGAAATCCATCAGGGCAACAGAGAACTTGAATCCCTGCAGATGGAATGTTAACTTCTCTAACTTACTGACCATACACAACGTTGAAAAGACGCAAGTCCTTAAACCTCTTTTTCGTGACGGCCAAACATGTTATAGTCCAACGCCAGTTTGTTTGACAGAATGTATTTCATCTTTTGCCTCATTGCATCATTTACACTTGTGTCCCCTATATCCGCCACCATGGCAACCTAGGGATGAAAAAAAGGCTTACATTAATTGCTAAGACAATAAGCTAAAGTCAACTAAACATTTGAAGTTGTAGCCTTTATGTAATTTGCTGTAATGTAACACATATCATATTATTATTAGATTCTAAAATGGCATTACTTGTTAAAGGGGTGCACAAGGGTTAATACGTAAGCTTAAACAAAGAAAACTATTCCATCTAATTAAATCCAATTTTGCGTCCATCAGTCAAAACACTAGCACTGGAAAGTCTGCTGCCCCCGTTCTTTCCTTCCTCATCTTAGACACACACGCTTCCAGAATGAATGAAACTGAGCAGAGGCAGGAAGCGACTGTCCACACATCATGCACCTCATGTGGCCTGCTACAATTTTTGAGCTTGCAAGGGCAATAATATCAGAACTGAAAATGACAAATGAGCATGAACTGACAACAGATACATTGTGCATATGTGACAAACTATCAAATTCAAATTACTTACGTGTCAAAGAAGAACACTTTCCAACAGTGTGTGAACAACTGTGATCTGGACAAACCTGAATGTGACAGGAAGACAGTGGTTGAGAGAAGTCAACAGGGGGCACTTATCATTTATTTTTTTTTTGCACAGGTAAATACTGTGTGGTTAACATTCACCCACCAACTATAAAATAAATGTTCAGGTTGAATTCAGTTCAATACAATTTTAACACACTTGTAGATGAAAACTAGCCAGCCAAGAAATAGAACAATGGAAGATTTCTTATTATGTTGGGATTTGTCATATTTTTTCATATTTTTTTTTCATATTTCATAAAATATGTTAACGGAGATTCTGACACAAAGACAGTAACGCTGTAGTAACGCTGCTAACTGGTACAGCATGTAAGACGTACCTGTTAGCAAACCACGCAGACAACGGGCTAAATCTGTTAGCCTACTGTTCCACGGTAGCACACACGGCTAACAGAAAGCTACTATAAATGACAACACCACTGCAGCTATACAACAGTCTGTTAGCATACATGCTAACATACAGACACACTGAGTGACCGTTAGCCAAATAACAGCAGCATGTAGATAGATAGATAGATAGATAGACAACTTTATTGATCCCTTTGGGAGGTTCCCGTGGGGAAATTGACATCTCCATCGCATACAGCACTGTCAGACATACATGTAGGAAACAGTACAATAAGCCCAAATACCAAAACACCCAGTAAAGAATAATAATAATAGTAATAAAAATAAAAATAAATATTGTGACGACTGTACATAAATGGTTGTTGCATAAATATAGAAGTACCAGGTACATCGTTATTGCACATGTTGTAGGTTAATTAAAAAAGTCATTCAGCCCCTTTTCCTTTTTGTCCTCCTCCCCCCAAGTGAGTGGTGGTTGTACAGCTTGATGGCATGGGGGACAAAGGAGTTCCTCAGTCTGTTAGTCCTGCACCTTGGGAGGAGCAGCCTCTCGCTGAAGGTGCTTCTCTGGCTGCTGATGGTCGTGTGCAGAGGGTGACTGGCATTGTCCAGGATACTTGTTAGTTTTTTAAGTGTCCTGCTCTCTGCTCCAGTAGCCAGAGGGTCCAGCCTCGTGCCAACCACAGAGCCAGCCCGCCTGATCAGCTTCTCCAACCTGGAGAGGTCTGCCTTTGAGGTACTCCCACCCCAGCACACCACAGCGTAGGACAGAACGCTGGCGACCACAGACTGGTAGAAGATCCCCAGGAGCTTCTTGCAGATGTTGACGGATCTTAACCTCCTCAAGAAGTACATCCTGCTCTGGGCCTTCTTGTACAGCTGCCCCGTGTTGCTTGTCCAGTCCAGCTTGCTGTCTAGCCACAGCCCAAGATATTTATAGGTCTGCACGACCTCCACCTCCTCCGCTCCTATCAGAACTGGTCTGGGGTTGGGTCTGTCCCTCCCAAAGTCAATGACCAGTTCCTTAGTCTTTGAGGTGTTGAGCTGTAGGCTGTTTTTGTGGCTCCAGACCACAAAATCCCTCACCAGGCTCCTGTACTCCTCTTCTTCGTCGCCACTGATACACCCCATGATGGCCGTGTCATCTGCAAACTTCTGGATGTGACACGTGTCTGAGTTGTAGCAGAAGTCCGCGGTGTACAGGGTGAAGAGGATAGGGGAAAGTACAGTCCCCTGTGGAGCTCCAGTGCTGCTAACCACAGTGTCAGACGTGATGTCCTTCAGCCTGACGTACTGTGGTCTATCGGTGAGGTAGCTGGAAATCCAAGCAACCAGGCAGGGGTCCACTCGCATTCTGGAGAGTTTTTCCTGTAGTACAAGGGGCTGGATGGTGTTGAAGGCACTTGAAAAGTCCAGGAAGGTAATCCTGACAGTGCCTTTTCCCTTGTCCAGATGCGAGTGGGCTCTGTGTAAGAGGTAGAGGATGGCATCCTCTACACCAACCTCTGCCCGGTAGGCAAACTGTAGAGGGTCCTCAGCGTGCAGCACCTGGGGTCTGAGGAGCTTGAGGAAGAGCCGCTCCAGCGTCTTCATCAGATGTGATGTGAGTGCCACCGGTCGGAAGTCATTCAGCTCTCCGGGCCGGTTCCTCTTGGGGACAGGAACGATGCATGAAGTCTTCCAGAGGGTGGGCACTCTCCCGAGTTGCAGGCTCAGGTTGAAGATACGTTGTAGCGGCTCCCCGAGTTCAGCAGCGCAGGTCTTCAGAAGCCGTGGACACACCATGTCGGGTCCTGCTGCCTTCCTGGGTCGGAGCTTCCTCAGTTCACCCCTCACTTGGTCAGCCGTGAAGCAGGGGGGGGGGGGGGGGGCTGTGAGGAGGATAGGTGGGTTGGGGGGCTGTCCAGCTCCCGTGGAAGAGGAGGGGAGAGTTGGGGGATGCTGTGCAAGAGAGGTGGGGGTGGGAGGGCACGGTGGTGGGATGGCTGCGGCAGCTGGGGGGGGAGGAGAGGAGGGGGGGCTGCTGGTGTCTGTGGGTGAAGATGTGTTGGGGGGAGGGCAGGCTACAGTAACGGTGGGGAGTGGAGTGTTTTCACTGAACCTATTGAAAAACATGTTCAGGTCGTTGGCTCTCTCTACACTTCCCCCCTCTGTGCTGGTCCTTGCTTTGTGTCCTGTGATGGTTCTGACACCTTCACAGACGTCCCTCATGTTGTTCTCCCTCAGCTTCTGCTCCACCTTCTTCCTGTAGCAGTCCTTTGCTTCCCTCAGGCATCGTTTCACCTCCCTCTGTGCTGCTTTCATCTCCTCCTTGTCTTTGGTCCTGAAGGCCTTCTTCTTCTGGTTGAGGACAGCCTTGGCTCCCTGTGTTACCCATGGTTTGTTGTTTGGGTAACACCGAACAGTCTTGGTGGGGGCGACCACATCTGCACAGAAGTTGAGATAGTCTGTGATGCAGTGAGTCATCCCTCTATGTCCTCGTCATGTACACCCAGCAGTACATCCCAGTCCGTGGTGCTATAGCAGTCTCTCAGGGCCTCCTCTGCTTCAGGAGTCCATCTCCTGATGGAACGAGTGGAGACAGCCTGCCTTTGGACCAGGGGTGTGTACTGGGGCTGTATGTACACCAGGTTGTGATCTGACTTGCCCAGTGGGGGCAGGGCGGTGACTCTGTATGCCTCCTTCACGTTGGTATACAGTAAGTCCATAGTCCTGTTCTTCCTGGTGGGGCAGTTTACAACCTGGTGGAAGGTAGCCAGGGTGGAGTCCAGGGTGACATGATTAAAGTCTCCAGAAATTATTATGAAGGCATCAGAATGTTGCATCTGCAGCCGTGCTGTGACGCTGTGTATTTTCTCACAGGCAGCGGCTGCTTCCGCCCTCGGAGGGATGTAAACACAGATGGAGATCACGTGACTGAACTCCCTGGGCAGATAATATGGCCGCAGGCTAACGGCTAACAGCTCCAGATTAGGGCAACACCAGGGGCGTTTCTAGACTTTAAGGACAACCTGGGCTTAGCCCGGCTGGACCGTATGTAAATTTAAAGATTAACTGAGGGGGGGGTTCATTCATAATATATATATATATATATATATATATATATATATATAGTCATATTAGTCATATTAATTGTCATATTAATAGTTGTTACAGTGTTAAAAGCTCTATCCATCTTTGTTTTTATTTTTATCAAGAAAAGTTGGTGCACTGCACCTTTAGAAAAATAGCGCTGTCTCTTTAAGAAAGACGGTAGTCTTGAGTTGTTGCGTGGCTGTGGATGTGTGCCTCTGAACTGTGGGCATGTTGCAACTATAAAGTAAAAATAAAGATGAACATTTGTCTTGCTGTTTGTTTTGGAGTTGCAACAGATAAATGTTTTAGACTAACATCTAAAAAAAAAAAAAAATTCGGCGGCACGCGATCTACCCGCACTACCTTCGCGATCTACCGGTCGATCGCGATCTACCGGTCGATCGCGATCGACATAATGAGCACCCCTGCATAGATCATCTCGTCGTTTCTCTTCTCAAAAAATTCTCAAATTCTCTTCAAACGCCGTCCTGCTGTCCTCAGATGTATGACTGGATAGCACCAGGTGCAGCCATCATCATCATCATCATTATTTATTTATTTATTTTTTTTTATGATTTTTTTTTTTATGGTCAAATGAGCGGGCCGCCACAGTCTCGTTAATTAATGGGAAACACTGGTAGACAACAGAATACATTAGACTGCCCAAATTATTTATTATTGAATTACTAGGTCCATACACGTTTAAGTGTGAGGTTGCATGTAATGTATCATTAAGCAAATGTTCTGCCATGTCTCGTCTGCTTTCTCAACGTAGCCTACTGCAACCTATGACGCTGAACTACCAAGTGACTAGTTGACAGCAGTAACGTTACTTGAGAGCACAGATCCACTGATCTCAGACCAGACCGCGAAGTGCCTCTGCCCTCTCCACCCACCCCCCGCCCCGCCCCGCCCGGCCCGGCCCGTTCTGTTTCTCCTTGTCAGTTTAGTGTTCGGGATTCCTTGTTCTAACAGGCTACGAGGGATAGAACGCACAACGAAAAAAAAAAGTTAAATAACAATTTTGGCTACCCGGGCTGAGCTCAATTTTCCCCGGGCTGAAGCCCCGGTAAAATCGGCTGGTGACGCCCCTGGGCAACACCACGCTGTCTTGACTGTGACATGGCCAGGGTTACACCAACGGTTGTTGATGTAGATGATGAGTCCCCCACGCCTTCGTGTCCCTGTCGGCTCTTACTGCTGTAAATCCCCGCAGATCCACGTTAGCATCCGGTACGCTATCGGTTAGCCATGTCTCCGTCAGAATGAACAAGGTGCACTCACGGTAAATCTGCTGGTTCTCCAGAGCGGACAGCTCGTCCATCTTGTTCGGCAGCGAGTTGACGTTCCCCATAATCACGGAGGGAAGCGATGGTTTATAACGCCTCCGATTGTCCGCTAGCCTAGCCTTTAGCTTAGCCCCGGCTTTGCAGCCCCGGTATCTCCTCCGCAACTCCGCTGGGATGTTGTGCCTCTCTCCGTGCGTGCTCTTCCTGAGAGCCAGCAAAACCTCTCTAGAATAAGCGAGAGAGCTGTCTCTAATGTGGGAAACCACCGTATCCATAGGATACATAGTAAAACAATCCGAAGATAAAAAGAAAAAGAGAAAAGGAGAGAAAACTTGAAAAAAAGCTTGAAAACGGGAACAGTGCTGCTCCTCTGATTGAGTTTGACGTCACTGTCCTAAACAATCAATCAAACCACAATAGTCTAATAAAATAAGCTATGTCCATGCACTGACATCTTCTGGTAAACACACAACCATATAGGTAATCAATCATAATAATGTCCCATACCGGATCAGTCTTTTTAAAAGGCGCGGGTTGTGTCTGTCTCTAAATAATAAATGGTCGGCAGAGAAACGAAACTTAACGTTGTGAGTGAATTAATAGCCTCTGCATCCACTCCACATACATTTTAGATCATAAGAAGATAAAATATTATTTCGTAGTAGTGACCCTCATTCTTTCTTTCTTTTTCTTTTTTTTTTTGTTGCAGTTTAATTTTTAGCTTCAGGTTTAGGCTTATGTAGATACTTGATATGATTTTCAGTGGCTATGTATCACAACTGATAAATGCAATAACAGGTGACTGTAATAATCCTTTATCAGGTGTTTACTATGCTTTATTATGTCTCAGTGAATGTACTGGAAACACTTTCTTTCGGAAACGGGCCATTTTGGGTCCAGTGACTCAAGTGACTCAAGTGACTCGCAAAACCCGGCTCATACAAGTGAGTGATTCAGACCGATCCGAATCCCTCAACAGATCCGGGTTTTACACTACTACTGTGTACTGCTGCTCCTTACTGCTGTAGGAGCCGTTCAGAAGACATTCAAAATAAAAGCGCGCAGTGTGACCGTTATGTACACGCAGTAGCGGTTTTAGGCACGGGCGAACCGGGCAGCCGCCCGGGGCGGCATTTTTTCGTTACACAAGGGGGGCGGCACGAGCAGTTGGAAAAAAATAAAATAAAATAAACAAATAAATCTGCGCCGCTACGTGGTTTTCTATTATCTGTCATATCTGTGTAGGGAATTGGCAAATTGTCGCCCCCTGCAGCTACAGTCGCCCCTACTGCTGAGAAGGTGCCGTGAACAGAAGCTGTGTGTGAGAAAGGGAAAGAGGAGGAGGGCGCAGGGGACAGTTCGAGCACAGATGCGCCCTAAGCAGGGAGAGCTCTGGGTCTCTCCCAAATTGAACGGACGGGGGGGTCCACTGTATAAAAGTTAGTAACACCTTCACTTTCTTCCATGTAACGCACATTTCATTCATAATAATAAATACAGGCCTATCATTCATGCACGTTTTGGTTTTTATGAATTGTGTGAAATGGCCAAATAAAAATAGGTTAAATAAAAAATAGGTAAAATAGGTGGTCACCAAGGTGAATTGGTTTAGTCTTGACTTCTGGTCGTGAGTGACAGCGCTGGAGGATGGAAATCTGTTGATTGTCGAGTGTCAAATAAACGAGATGGACAGAAAAAGAAAAGATAAAGGTCTGCTATGTTCTCTCTGTATGATTAAAGTATCCATGTCATGAATGAAGGGCTAATGTTAATTGGTGGTAAACGTTTGTTAGCCTTTTTACTATGATGCTTGCTTATACAACAGTAATTCGTCTTAACAAACACCAGATCTAATTTCACCATAAGATTGTGCTTTGCAACAAAACTGTTCCAAGTTCAGTTCTTATTTATTTCCATCACGTTGGGTCCTGTAATTAGCCAACGAAATTTTATATCTGTAGGTAGTTTCAAAGATGAATATTTGCCATTTGCTACAACTCTATTTCATGTCAAAACATTGTTTAACCAACCAAAAGTGTGCCAAGCATAGAATTGGAGGCAGTAACCAAGGAGCTAATTGTTCCTCCCTGAAAGATAGATTAATATAGCGTCTAATGACAGACACTTAGAGTCTAAGGACATATTTATTATTTAAATTTGCAATTCATGGATGCTCTTTTCTTTAAGCGCGCACGTGCCGGGGGGGGGGGGGGGGGGGGGGGCGCTCGGAGGTGGTCTCGCCCGGGGCGCAATTCACTGTAGAACCGCCACTGTGTACACGTGACCGAACTCGAATGGGGGGGGGGGGGGGGCTGAACAATTAAATTTAAAGCAAAAACCTTGTGCCCTGAAAAATTACTAATTTTTAATTTAAAAATAGACTTTATTAATATTATTTTGTTATTCAATATATATACATAGAATAATATTTTGTTTTATTCTGAACTGAGAATATTTGTCATGCATGTCCATGTATCATCAACATGTCTGTATTAACATTAATTAGGATTATGAAAGAAGATGCAAACAATAAACAGAACAGAGTTCAGCAAAAAAACTAAACAAAAAAAAAAACACCTAAAAACAGCATTACAAAGCTGTTTAACCTTTGGCCAGTATAGCACTACTAGAACATAAATGACATTTTTCCCCTCGGTCATGCAACTAAAGTGGGGCAACATGGGTCCCACCCCATGCCTGCTTTGCCCACTTACATCCCCTTTGGGGCCCATAGAGTAGGCCCACGTGGGCTTACCATGTGGGACCCATGTTACTGAAACCCGGTTCCCCCCCATGCCCCCTTTGCCGACTCATATCCCCTATGGGACCCATATGGTCAGCCCACTTGGGCTTCCTATATAGGACCCATGTTACTGAAACCATATGGGGCCCAGACAATTTGCCCAGTTCAAGCCCATGCCCACTCTGTACCCATGCTGCCCATTTGTAACCCATATGGGGACCACGTGTGCATGTTGGCTGGGCAGCAGCCCTAGTAGGAGCACTTCGAGGTTGTCGCATAGACAGTAAAAGATAGGGTTGTCGGGTGAGACGACTCAACGTTGTCGGAGAAGGTAAGTTTGTGATGTATAACAAACGAACGATCATCATCATCAAGTTTTATTAAATGAATTAAAATCTTCATAAATCCAGGCTGAGTTTGCCACGTTTAGCAGACAGATAGCTCGCAGACAAGCAGCCCGTTATCACACAGCCTAGGCTATTTTTTAGGCATTAGGCAAACTAAGCTACATGTCTGCTGATAGTTAGTTTCTCACATTTCGTTTTAGCAAGAAGAATGAATGATGGAAGTAATGCATCACATTAATTATTTTATTCAAAATGGTTAAATGCCTAAATCCATAGGTGCTGAAACCGTGGGTGCTCCGGTGCTCGAGCACCCACGGAAAATACTGAGCACCCACATGTGCCAGACAGGTGGCATTGATTCTTAATTTCCCACGAAGCTGATCGCGTTTAGTTCAACCTTTCATGTCCAATCCTATCTGTGTTTGTGAAGAGTGGGCTGTCCTGAAAAATAGCCTACTTTACGGCTTTAGTATCGAGTCTATGCGTGTGTGTTCGTGTCGGCCGCTGTCCATTTGCTAAGCTTCTGAAATGCGAAACGGCTGTTTTGTTTTTTAAAGGGCGTGCGCTCATGAGCACCCACGGAGGAAAACATAAATCGGCGCCTATGGCTAAATCCTATCACTATTTTTGGTATTGTTTGAAGCCAAGATGCCCACCGAAAAAAGGCGGATTGAGGAGAGGGAGAGACAATTAAGGCAGGCAGCAAAGGGCAGCACATCACTGCAGGGTTGGCTGCGAAAAAGCCAACCAGCAGGTGAGACACAGAGAATCTGCACTGTGATAAAGATGACATGACACTGTGTAGGCGAATTGATTGATTAATCAGACTCATATTTTAGCCTACTAATGGCAATGTTTCATAATTACATTACATTTAAGATGAGGAGCAGTCACAACTATGTGAGGAAAATGTGGACCACCAGGAGGACGAGGCACATAGGGCAGGTACGCCTAAGTGATGATCACCAAATATGAGATGAGAGGACCATGCTAGAAAGTACAGGGTTAAAAAGCTGCATGCTAAATAATTGTAATCTATAAAAACATAGGCTATTTTAGAAGTCATTTCAAAGATCTTGCCTGAGCAGAACATAAATACCACTAGTGGGCATTAAAATAATAATGATAATGGCAATAACAATATGTAAATGGGCAGATGATGACCCCAGTGCATCAGCTGCATTCAGAGAGCCAGAGCCAATCCCAGATGACATCAGGACAGAGTGGCAAAATAGGCTTTGTGTATATATATTTTTTTTTTTGACAATCTTTATTTATTTTTCGATTTAAACAATACAACATTAAATATGTAAAGAAAAAAAAAAAGAAAAGCAAAGAAACAGAGCCTGTGTGAATTACGTTAATGTTAAACCAAACCGGTTAATTATGTTTTCCCTTGTATGACAACCATTTTTCACTCCGTTTTAAAAAAACATCCTCTTTCAATCTCAGTTTATATGTAAGGTGTTCCATCTGTAGTATATCCTCTATAATGGACGTCCACTGTTTGTGACTTGGAGTGTCAGGCTTAAGCCAGTTCTTAGTGATGGTCTTCTTCCCAGCAACCAAAAGAATTCTGGTTAAGTATTGATCACCCGCATGTACCATGCCCTCCAAATGACCAAGGTATAGAACTAAACAAGATTTGGGAATCACATACCCCAGAACATCACAAATAACCAAATGAACATTCTCCCAGAAAGGTTGTATTTTGATGCATTTCCAAAAGATGTGTGTGTGGTCCGCATCCACATGGTTACATAATCTCCAACATGGTTGCTGTGCATTTGTCAGCTTACTTTTAATTTTAGGCGTAATGAAGTATCGAATCACATTCTTCCAGCTAAACTCCCTCCATTTCAAAGACTGTGTTGTAGTTTGGTGCATTTTCCACATATCCAACCATATCCCCTCTGGAATCCCTACACCTAACTCCCTTTCCCATCTGGCTCTAATATATAATGTTGAGTCTGTTTTAGAATCCATTAAACATCTATACAAAACCGCCACCGCCTTTGGAATAGCTTGACTGTAACCTTTTACAAGTATTTTTATTATGGGGTGTATTTTGTCTTCAGTTGTTTTGATACTTTTATTATAATAGTCCCTCATTTGTAAATATCTGAATAAGTCCTGATTCGTTAGATCATGTGTATTCTTTAGTTCTTGAAAGCTTTTAATTTCTCCTTTTTTAACAGTTGTGCATATAGCTGTAATTCCTTTTTCTATCCATTGATTGAATCTAGCATCATGTTTTCTAGGCACAAATTTTTCATCAAATGCAATCCACTTTAATAGTCCAATTTCCTTTCCTATTTTTAATTGTTTCACTGTAGCATACCATATATTTAAAGTAAAGGATATCACTGGGTTGAAATTCTCTTCATCTTTTATATAATTGGGAGTCTCTGTTTCTCCAATACTTGTTTGAATTGGGTATTTTAATGCAGACATTTCAATGTCTTTCCATCGAGATATGTATCCCACATCACACCAGTAGATTAGCTGTCGCAGTTGTGCAGCACGAAAATATTCTTTTAGGTTTGGGAGTGCCAATCCCCCTTTGTCTTTAGATAATTGCAATGTGGCATATCGTATTCTGGGCCGTTTACCTCCCCATACAAATCTCGAAATGCACTTATCCCATTTAAAAAACTGGTCTTTCAATATATCAACAGGTAAGGATAGAAACAAATATAGCAGACGTGGTAGAATGTTCATTTTTACCACATTTACCCTGTCAGTTAATCCTAACGGGTAAGTGTTCCATCTATCAATATCTCTCCTTATGTTTTTGTCAATGTGTTCATAGTTACTGCTATATATTTTAGAGAGATCTTTGGTTATATTAATTCCCAAGTATTTGATTAGTTTTGCTTCCCAATTTATCTGCGATTCCTTAAGTTCTTGGTTTGGTGAGCAGTTGAGCATGAGAATTTGAGTTTTAGGTATATTAACTTTATAGCCAGAATAAATACCAAATCTGTCAAGAAGTTGTGTAAGCTGTTTGAATGAGTTTGCTGGATTTTTTAAATATATCATAATGTCATCCGCAAACAAACTTATTACATGTTCTTGTTTATTGATTTCTATGCCTTCTATTGAACCATTCTGTCTGATCATCTGGGCCAATGGCTCAATATATAAGGCAAACAGCGTGGGACTAAGACAGCAGCCCTGTCTGGTTCCTCTCTCCAAGACAAATCTTTCTGACAGAGAGCCATTGACTTTTACCCTAGCTGTAGGCTTGTTATAGATAGACCTGATGCACTGAACTGACTTTGAGTTAAATCCAAATTTTGCCAAAGTTAAATATAAGAATTCCCAGTTAACTCTATCGAAAGCTTTTTCCGCATCTAAGCTGATCAAAGCCGCTTGTATGTTGTCTTTATGTATTTTATGTATAATATGCATTGTTCTTCTAATATTATCTTGCGTTTGTCTATCCCTAACAAACCCACTTTGATCCTCATCTATTAAGTCTGGTACAAATGATTGGAGTCTATTTGATAGAATTGAGGTGTACAATTTATAATCTACATTTAGAACTGAAATCGGTCTATAATTTTGACAATACTCCCTGTCTTTAGAGGGTTTGGGGAGTACTGTAATGATTGCTTCAGTCCACGAGGGGGGTATTCTATCATAAGTCATAGTCCAATTAAACGTAGTGTGGAGCAGTGGTGTTAGTTCTTCGCTAAATTTCTTATACCACTCAGAAGGAAATCCATCACTACCAGGTGCCTTGCTTGATTTTAATTTTTGTATAGCCTTCCGGATTTCATCTGTTGTTATCTTAGCTGTAATCTGTTCATTTTGTTTAGTGCCTATCGAGGGCAGGTCCAGAGAGTCAAGGAAGGTTCTTATTTCATTCTGGTCTAAAGTCGATGGCTCGGAATATAGCTCTTTGTAATAATTTCTAAAAATGTTTTCAATTTCTTTTGGTTTACATTCAGGCTGGTTTGTTTTTGGGTCGTGTATTTTATTAACTGTGGTTTCTGTCTGTTGTTTCCGTAAGCGTCTTGCTAACAATTTCATTGCTTTGGAACCTGATTCATAGTAGTTTTGTTTTAAATATCTTGCTTTTGTTTCTGTCTCATATTGAAGTAAGTTATTAATTTCCTTTCTCACTTCGTTCATTCGTTGTTTGTGCTTTGGTTCAACTTTTTCTCTTCCCTTATGCTTCTGTTCCAGTTGTCTCAATTCTGTTATATACATTTTATACCGTTTTATCCTTTCTCTTTTGATATTACTTGTAATTGCAATCAATTTTCCACGTATCACAGCTTTTAAAGCGTCCCATAATATAGCAGGGTCTGTTTCGCCATTATTGTTTTCATCCAGGTAAGTTCGTATATCCGCCCTAATTTGTTCAACTACTGATTCATTATTTAATATCCCCACATTCAATCTCCATATTGTATCTCTCTGTCTACATTTCAAGTGAATCTTAAGATAGATGGCATTATGGTCAGACACATCTGCTACTCCAATCCAACAATCTTTAATTTTATCTCTATTTTCTTGCTGCATGAAAAAATAGTCAATTCTGGAATACACCGAGTGTGTTTTTGAGTAATGACTAAAATCTCTCTGCAGTGGATGTAGATCTCTCCACACATCAAAAAATCCCATCTCCTCCCATGCATTTCTGACCAGTTTTGTAATCGGTTTCTTATTTCTCTTAAAACTAGATGTATCCTTATCATAATCCATCACCACATTAAGATCACCCCCACATATACAAATGCCCTCTGATTCTAATGCAATGGTGTCAAACAAAGATTTGAAAAATTCCTTATTACTCTCAGGTGGGGCGTAAATGTTGACCAGCGTTATCATTGTTTGGCCCATCATCCCTTTTACTATAATATAAGTTCCCTCTTTGTCTTTTATTTCCTTTTGGCACTCAAAATTGGTTGCTTTAGACATCAATATCGCTACTCCTCTTTTCCGACCACTGGGGTGTGAACTATAGTAAGTATTTTTGAATCCAAATTTCTTTAGTTTCTCATGTTCTGCTTTTGATAGATGAGTTTCTTGTAGAAAATGTATCTGTGTTTTTTCTTTTTTAAGTTTGGTCATTATTTTAGCTCTTTTGACTGGGTTTCCTAAGCCGTTGACATTTAAAGAAAGAACTTTAAGTTCTCCCTGTTTGGTGTCCATAAACTATCTTAGTTGTCTTAACTTCGTAAATATTCATCCACAGGCTTTCAGTTAAACATACATGAACGAGTAGCACTTTCGAAAACTGTTCAGTGCTTATTCGAACTATATACAAAAAAAGTGACCTCCACAAAGAGATGTCAACAACCCTGAACTTCTGCTGACACTCTTGTTGTTTTGAGGGGGAAAGCCTCTCACAAAGAAAGGGCCCCCACCCAGTAATGAGATTCAATCCAAACAGGATTAATATTCTCATACCAGTCCTCGCAGCTGCGTATCAGTCCTGAAGCCAACAGTCCATTTATCTATAACCCATCATAGCTAACTGTATACTGCTGTATTTTAAACCTCCTTCAACCTTGGTGAGCAAAAAACTTTTCATATTTGTTTTAACTCTGGTTAACAGTGAAACAAATACTTAGCCGGTGTTATTTCCCCTCAGATGAAAGTCATGCAGTCTTTCACGCGCGCGTCTGCCGGCCTCCCCGCTGCGTCCGCTCCCGGTCTGTGTCCATGTCGCGGTTCCAGCTGATTGTAGCCTCTTAACGATTGCGGATCCTCCGGTGCTGGGCCCCGTGTTTTCCACGTCGTATCCTCTCTCCCGCAGGTCTCTGGTTGCCTCGTCTGCACTGCCATAGGTTTTCACCCCGCTGGACCAGTGGATGCGCATCCTGTTGAGAGGTGTCTGAAAGCGGATGCCTTCTTTCTTCAGGATCTTTTTGACGTTAGAATACGCTTTGCGTTGTTGCAGTGTCCTTTCTGAGTAATCGTGATCAAAGTAGATTCTGTTTCCTCCGAAGGTGATCGTTTTCTTCTCCCATGCTTTTTTCAATATCATCTCCTTTACTGTAAACTGCTGGAAGTTAATGATGATCGATCTGGGTGCTTGGCCCGTTTTTGGTTTTGGAGCCAAGGCTCGGTGAGCACGCTGAATCTGCAGGTCCGAGTTTATGGAAAATTCCTCACGGAGCCATTTATCCATGAACTGTGCGACCGAGTCGTGTTTGGACTCTTCTTCCTCATGTATGCCATACACCCTTAAATTATTTCGACGGGACCGCGATTCTAAATTGTCTAGTTTGTCCATTATCATTTTCTGTTCTCGCATTATGTCCTGTAGTGCGCCGTTTGCTTCGTAACTCCACGACTCCAGCTCTTCTGTGCGTGTCAGAGCAGCGCTTATCTTCTCATCGTGTTCGCTGATATCCGTGGTTATTTTAGCAAACTTTTGATCGATGTCTCCCTTAAGTTCTGTCAGATCGTTTCTCATTTGTGTTGTGATTTCGTCTTTGAATGTTTTTAGGTCCGTCTTCATTTCGTTTTGCAGAACTTGAATTTGCTTGCTAATGCCGTCCAGGCTGCTTTGAAACGAGGCCATATTAGCTTCAGGTGTTAGCTCACTCTCGTTAGTTGATCGATGTTTCACTTTACCTTGGATGTCCGGGTTTTTTTTATTCTTTGTTTTTGTTGGCACTCCGCTCATATTCACAATTTAGACTTTCGTCGTCGTGTGTTTCGAGTTTTAGCGGAGTGTTTTAGGTTGGCATGCAGGAGCTCTTGTCTCACACGTCCATGCTGCTCTACCGTCCCACCGGAAGTCCCTGTGTATATATATTTTAATAAAGACCCTGTTATTCTCAGTCCTTCATATAGCCCGTGAGTTTTTTTTTTGTTTGTTTGTTGTTGGGGGGGGGCTTTTTTAAGGTCAGAGCAACTGCCCCTCAAAATTCCTGTGCACGTCCCTGCCTCATTCTGCCAGTTACTGTTGCTGGTG
>NW_028181498.1:0-4000 GCF_963514085.1 Chelon labrosus
CATCCACCCAGACCTCCACCCAGACCTCCACCCTCCTCCTCCATCTACAGTCAGTTCCTCTGACTCTGAGGTAAAAACTACAAACACAAACAATTTACTTTTCGTTCTCACATCCTCTGATTCTCAAACTTTAATGAGTTCAAAGAGAAACGCACCAAAGTCCAGGCAAAAAACGACCAATTTAACTGGATCCTGTTCTGCAGAGACACAACGAACACAAAGTCACAGTAAATAAGAATGACTTTCATTTGACCTATATATATATATATATATATATATATATATATATAGAGAGAGAGAGAGAGAGAGAGAGAGAGAGAGAGATTATAATATATATGTTATTGATGTTAATGGACACTATTACACCTTACTATCATCCCTGTGTATATAATACATATTCTTCTATTTCTTGTACATTTGTTCATATGTTCATTTGTATAGTTTTGCTTATACTATTTTTATTTTATTTCCTAGATTCTATTTACTTATTTTCATTTTATTATATTTAATCTTCTTGACTTGTGGTTCCTAAGAGTGTTTTTTATTTGTAATTAAGCTACTGTGACCGACCTGGTGGATCAATAAAGTTTATCTGCGTCTATAAACCTGATGAGTTAAAGGTTGAAATGAAAAGAAAATGATTCCATCTCTAGTCTTCATCCAGTAGAAACATGTTCGACTAAAGAGAAAGATTTGAAACGATTGAATCTGAACTAAAACCTTGTTGAGAAATGAGTGAAACAACACAAAGTCTGTGTTTCTGAAGGGGCGAGCGAGCTTTGGTTTGACCTGTGGAGCACAGAGAGAGAGAGAGAGAGGGCCATATGGTTTGGAGAGCAATAACTTGAATTCGCTCCAACAAAGGAGTAATTGAGAAGGGAAGAAGGAGCTGTGAGTCTTGACTCGACAAAGCTGTGAAACTCTTCTTTCAGCCTAATGAAGCTGTTGTCTGGGGAGGAGGAGGAGGAGGAGGAGGAGGAGGAGGCTGAGGGGGTCCTGGACGTGATTTGTCATACAATCTGAATCTTTAGGAGGGCTGCAGCAGAGAGAGACCTCCTCTCCATATGTCTGCTTCGTTTGCATGTGAAAGCTGCAGGGTGGAGATGGAGGGTGGAGGTGGAGGGTGGGGGTATCATCGGGTTTGAGGGTATTTGTGTTTGAGAGCAGAGCTCAGAAATCTGCTTCAAGAGAAAATAAAATCTGAGTTATAATAAAAACAAGTTTAGAAAACGTCAGAGTTTAATCGTCAAAGTGTCGAGTGATTAGAAATAAAGACTCAAACCGTTCAAGGCTCCGCTCATCTGATCTTCACCAACAAACAGGAAGTAATGAACAAGAATTCTCAACATTTCCTCCTGAATCATCGACTTCCTCCAGACTAGAGCTAGCTAGCTAGTTAGTCAGCTATCCAACTAGTTAGTCAGTTATCCAGCTAGCTAGCTGGCCAACTAGTTATTCATCCTCCCAGCTAACGGCAGCTCCTCCTAGCCTCCCAGCTAACGGCAGCTCCTCCTAGCCTCCTAGCTAACGGCCGCTCCTCCTAGCCTCCCAGCTAACGGCAGCTCCTCCTAGCCTCCTAGCTAACGGCAGCTCCTCCTAGCCTCCCAGCTAACGGCAGCTCCTCCTAGCCTCCCAGCTACGGCAGCTCCTCCTAGCCTCCTAGCTAACGGCAGCTCCTCCTAGCCTCCCAGCTAACGGCAGCTCCTCCTAGCCCAGAGGCGTTGGTTTAGAACGTGTCAGTGAATAAACATGTTATCAGCTGTTGTTCATGTTTAGAATCTAATCTGAACAGAATCAAGTTCAACGACCAGAGTCTCCTCATCATCAGATCTAACAAAGAGCCAGTGGAGGACCTGATGATGATGATGATGATGATGGTGATAGTGGTGGTGAAGGTGAAGGTGAGGATGATGATGATGATATGCAGATGGAGGAGAAGAGAGAGCATGGGGGGGGGGGGGGTCCTGACACTGACACAGAGGTCATGACCTCAGTGTTCTTTGCAGACATCTGTAGCTGCTGCACATTCCCTGACATACATCACCCTCCGACCAATCAGCTGTCTGCAACCCCCGCACCCCTCCCCCCCCCCCCCCCCCCCCCCCCCCAGCTCATCAGCATGCATGGCCCCCGTCCTGGTCTGGACCCGACCCGTCGGCTGCAGCTGATCTATGGCTCAGATCTGATCAGACTCTTAAAACGTTTAAGAAGAAATTCAGACTTTTCAGTTCATGTTCATTCTGTGTTTGACTCGTTAAACCAAACATCAGACTGAACAGAGACGTTATCTGAGGAAGCAGGAAGAAGAGAAGAAGAGAAGAGAAGAAGCTCTTGATGCTGCAGCTCTGAGTGGAGAAGGAAGAAGGTGGACATCGCCCTCTGCTGGACCGAGGCTGCACTGAACCCTGCTGATGGCGCCTGAACGCAGCACGGCTCACATTATCTACAATATCAATTATTTACTGGTCAGCATCAATATACACAAACTTTTATTTTTCTCCATAAACATTTATTTTCAAGTAGTTTAAGAAAAAATAGATTTTTTTTTACAACTTTTTTCTTTATCTGACTTTTTATACAGTACTTTCTGTGCATTTAGAAAAAAACAACAACAACACAACATCAGTTAATGAAGCAGCAGAGCGTCGGCCGGGAACAACGCAAAGGATGATGGGAAAAGAGCGGAAACCAGAGAAACCAAACAGATTAAATCAGAATCTGAACTGGATCAGAGTCGAAAGGGGGTCTAAACCAGATCAGACTAATCTAAACTTTATAAAAGTGTAAAGTGATCTAGACCACCACTGAACTGGATTAACTGAGTTTGAACTAAACTGGAACACACTGAAAACAGATCTAAACCACATCTAAACAGAATTAGACTAACTGAAACTGGATCAGGCTGAACCTAAACCTGATGAAACCCAATTTAAACTGAATTTAAACTGGATTAGACTAAAGTTAAACTGGATAAAAGTGGATCTAAAGTGGATCAGACACTGGGTTTACACTGGGTCTGGTCAGGTCTAAACTGAATTAAAGTGAATCTAAAGTGGACTAGACTAAACTGGATCAGGTCAGAGGACTTTAAAGGGGGACAGACTGACTCTAAAAGGATGTGAACACATGTAAACCCTAAACTGGATTAAAAGAAGTCTATGCTGATGAAATGAAGCCGAGGGGGAGGAGACGTTTGTTCTGAAGCTCTCAGCTGATTTACATTCAGAGAGTTTCAGTCAGACTCTGAACTCCATCACATGCGAGCACACAACTTTGGCAACACATCAGGCTGAAGGTGAAGTGGCGGCTGGAAAATACGGCAGACATCTTGGTGGTGATGTCACAGTGCGTGGGGGCGGGGCATGGCTGGGAGTGGAGCCTGCTGGGGTCACATGATGTGTTTCTGGATGCCCGGGGTGAACTCCTTGGCGTTGGGATTGAGACTGCTGTTCACCTGGAGGAGGAGGAGGAGGAGGAGGAGGAGGAGGAGGAGGAGGAGGAGGAGAAGAAGAAGAAGAAGAAGAAGAAGGAGAAGGAGAAGAAGGAGGAGGAGAAGAAGGAGGAGGAGAAGGAGAAGGAGGAGAAGAAGGAGAAGAAGAGGTCGTTTAACGAGAAACACAAACATGATCAGAACAAAGAGAAAGCTCAGAACCGGCTCCTGATTGGCCGAACTCACCACCACCACCTCACAGTCTGCGTCTGATTGGACGTCGGCGTCCAGGACCAGCAGACTGATCTGCTCCTGCAGCTGACTGACCGTCTGAGGGGGGAGGTCTCTGGACGGGATGAACCACTCCCACTGCTCCTCCTCCTCCAGCATCTCCTGGAAGCAGCGCTCGATGAACTCCTCCTCCCACAGCTCCTCCTCCACCTGCACCAGACAGACGTCACAATGAGAAGGTTGTTACAGAAACTCTGACCCTAAAATCCTCTAATGGAACTAACGACGCGCTTTTATTGGAAACAAGACAAAACTAATTCACTTTAAACTTTATATCAT
>NW_028181497.1:0-25465 GCF_963514085.1 Chelon labrosus
CCTCTCCGTCTGTCTCAGAGGGATGGTGGGACACGGAGACCAAACCTAAAACGACGGTACGTAACGTTTCAGTTCCATCTCTAAATAATCCGGACGTAAACATTCCCAGGATGCATCAGGTTTAGGTTTCCAGACTGACAGACAGTCGTTAACCTTTAATCAAAGGACGTGATTGGCTGCAGCTCTGTCTCTGTGGGTGTGTTGCAGTCTTCCCATTGGCCAGAGGACGGAGCCGTGTGTGTCTTCCAGCTGAAAGGTCACATCACCCGTCGAGAACGCTGGCGTTCAGTCCTGACGGCCTGGCCCTGGCGTCTGGAGGAGTGGGAGGCCTCATGAACATCTGGTCGCTGCGGGTAAGAGACGAACAGGCTGCAGAGAAATGAGCCAATATTACATATCAGAGAGGAGCCAGGGTCCGTCTGTTAACGGCGGGTCTTTCCTACAGGACGGGTCAGTGATGCAGACCGTCGTCGCCGGCTCAGGTGCGATCCAGAACATCGTGTGGATCCCAGATGTGGGCGTCGCCGTCTGCTCCAACAGGTCGAAGGTAAACCAGGTCTCACCTGACCCACCTGTGGTTCCTCCTCCTCCATTAGCTCTGATGTTTACACCGTCCGGCCTTCTTCACCTCTGCTTCCAGGACGTGCTGGTCGTTAACTGCTCCAAAGAGTTCATGGCGTCCAACCACGTGCTGGCCACGTGCCGCACGGCGCTGAAGAAGCAGGGCGTGGTCGGCCTCAACATGGCGCCCTGCATGAGAGCCTTCCTGGAGAGGCTGCCCGTCATGCTGCAGGAGCAGTACGCCTACGAGAAGGTACGGAGCTTTGAGACGCTGTGATCAGAGGAGCACGGCTGGAGCCGGCTCTACTCTGGGATAAAATAAATAGGTTTTAAATAAGTTAAGAAACAGAAATAAATCAGAAGAGGTGGTAACCTTGTGTTTCCTGGTCCAGCCTCACGTGGTCTGCGGGGAGCAGCTCGTCCACAGCCCCTACATGCAGTGCCTGGCCTCCCTGGCCGTGGGTCTCCACCTGGACCAGCTCCTGTGTCGCCCCCCGGTGCCCCCTCACCTGCGACGCTGCCCGCCCGAGTCCGGCACCGCCGTCTGGAGCGCCAGCGAGTGGGCGTGGCTAGACTGCTTCTCCACCACGGTGAAGGCGGCGGAGGCGCTCGCTCGGGGCGCCACCTTCCCAGAATCCTTCTCTGTTCCTGACCTGGAGCCTGTGGCCAGAGATGAGATGACCCTGCTGATGGTGAGGGGGGGGTGGATGTGGCTGGTGATTTATTGGTGATCGATGCGGCTCATAGTGACGGCGTCTGCCTCTGTTTGTTTCTCCAGGACAACAGTAAATGGGGGGCGGGGATGGATGAACAGATCATGTCCTGGGCCACGTCCAGACCAGAGGTGAGTGATGGTCCCGTTCAGACTCTGGAGGCGACGGGACGGCTGCTAAGTTAACCCTCGCTCTGACCTCCCTGATGTTTGTCTGCAGGACTGGCACCTCGGGGGGAAGTGTGACGTGTTCCTGTGGGGGGCGGGGCGTCACGGACAGCTGGCCGAGGCCGGCAGGAACATCCTGGTCCCGACCACGGCGCCGTCCTTCTCTCAGGCTCAACAGGCACGAAAACAAACTGTTAGACTCATCATCTGTCCGTTCTTTTAAATCCTTTTTTAACAAAGACCTCTCCTCTGCTGCAGGTGGTCTGTGGTCAGAACTGCACCTTTGTGATCCAGCCCAACGGGACGGTGTTGGCCTGTGGAGAGGGCAGCTATGGACGCCTGGGACAGGGCAACTCTGACGACCTGCACGTCCTCACCGTCATCTCCGCCCTCCAAGGTGACGCTGCAGCTATTAACGTGTTTATTAGTGAGGGGGGGGCAGGAGGTGGACCAGGACCAGGACCAGGACTGTCAGCTTCTAGAGAGGCTGAGACAGTCTCCTCCTGAAGCTTCAACATGTTGGATAATAAATTACTTGTAGGAAAATAAATCTGTACAATCTGTCCTTCATCCTCATCCTCTCCCCGGTGTCCTCAGGTTTCGTCGTGACCCAGCTGGTGACGTCCTGCGGCAGCGACGGTCACTCCATGGCTCTGACGGAGAGCGGCGAGGTGTTCAGCTGGGGCGACGGCGACTACGGGAAGCTGGGCCACGGGAACAGCGACCGCCAGCGCCGACCGCGACAGATCGAAGCGCTCCAAGGAGAGGAGGTGGTGCAGGTGAGCGAGCGTCCGTGAGCGCCGGGTTGACCTTGACGCTGCCGCTCAGTTAACGGCGGCGCTCTTCTCTCTCTAGATGTCCTGTGGCTTCAAACACTCGGCCGTGGTCACAGCGGATGGGAAGCTGTTCACGTTTGGTAACGGTGATTACGGCCGACTGGGTCTGGGCAACACCTCCAACAAGAAGCTACCGGAGAAGGTGACGGCTCTGGAGGGCTACCAGGTTGGCCAGGTAAACTAACCTTAACCCTTTATTGTCTCTGTGTGTCTGAGCTAAAGGTTATTAATATATTAATATCTTATTTCTTCTGTCTCAATATTTAATCAAATCCAAAACAATTGACAGCAAATGTGTTTTTATTTCCTGATTCTACATCAACTATCCACCACATGGTGACTTGGGCCTTAATTTCATTCATGGTCTTTGTCTCCATCTAGTGGACTAATGGTGCTACTACAGATAATAAACATGAAGCTAGGGGGAGCTAGTGTTAGCACAGACTATGAAGCTAGGAGGAGCTAGTGTTAGCATAGACTATGAAGCTAGGGGGAGCTAGTGTTAGCATAGACTATGAAGCTAGGGGGAGCTAGCGTTAGCATAGACTATGAAGCTAGGAGGAGCTAGCGTTAGCATAGACTATGAAGCTAGGGGGAGCTAGTGTTAGCACAGACAGAATGTGATGATGTCCAGGATAAATAAAATGATAAATAATAATATTAGATTAATTAATTATTAATTGATGTTCCTCTCTCTCCTCAGGTGGCCTGTGGGCTGAACCACACTTTAGTCGTCTCTGCTGACGGGATGATGGTCTGGGCCTTCGGTGACGGCGACTACGGGAAACTGGGTCTGGGCAACTCCACCGCCAAGTCCTCCCCTCAGGTACAGACAGGTGACACCTGACGGACACGTGACGGTCTGGGACTTTGTGACGTGAATGTGTTTTGAATTTCTCAGAAAGTGGACGTTCTCTGTGGGATCGGCATCAAGAAAGTGGCCTGTGGGACTCAGTTCTCTGTGGCTTTAACCAAAGATGGGAAGGTGTTCACGTTTGGACAAGGTAAGAAAAGACGAACCAAAGGTAAACGTTTCATTAAAGTAGCACGAGATCAAAGATAATTAAATATCAACTAAAACCAGATCATGTTTTATTTTACATCTTGAGTTAAATCTTGTTCTTTCCTGTTGAAGACCGTCTGATTGGTTTACCAGAGGGCCGAGCCAGGAACCACAACCGGCCCCAGCAGGTCCCGGCTCTGTCTGGGGTCCAGATCCAGGATGTGGCTGTGGGAGCCGAACACACTCTGGTCCTGTCCTCCACGGGGGACGTTTACACCTGGGGCAGCAACTCAGAGGGACAGGTGACCTCCTGACTCTCTGGCTGTGTTTCCTCATGAGGAGGTTTCTGGCTGTTAAAGGTTCCTGACTTTATTTCTTCTTCTGTGGTGTCTGTGTCGTGTAGCTGGGTCTGGGCCACACCAACCACGTCAGAGAACCGACGCTGGTGATGTCGCTGCAGGGGAAGAATGTCCACCAGATCTCTGCTGGACGCTGCCACAGCGCCGCCTGGACCGCTCCGTCTGTGCCTCCTCGAGCTCCAGGTCAGTCCCTCTTACTCCTCTTCTTCTTCATGTTGTTGCTCCTCCCTCCTGGAGCATGGATGATCACACTCCTCCTCCTCCTCCTCCTCCTCCTCCTCAGGCTCCTCGGTTCCTCTCCAGCTGGGTCTGCCGGTGGCCGTGCCTCCTCAGTATAGCGGACTGAAGGAGGTGAGCATCGAGGCAGTGAGGGCTCGTCTGCGCCTCCTCTACCACTTCTCTGACCTCATGTACTCCTCCTGGAGGCTGCTCAACCTCAGCCCCAACAACCAGGTGAGAACCAGGACCAGGACTGAGAATCCTGTCCCAGGTTGATCTGTGTTATATAACCAGAGTAAACGTTCTCCTGGTTCCACAGAGCTGCACGTCTCACTACAATGCTGGTACCTGGGGGATTGTCCAGGGCCAGCTGAGGCCCCTGTTGGCCCCCCGAGTCTACACTCTGCCTATGGTGCGCTCCATAGGGAAGACCATGGTGCAGGGAAAGAACTACGGCCCCCAGATCACCGTCAAACGCATCTCCACCCGGTCAGTTCAGCTCCACGGCTCAGATATCTTTAGCCTGTCGTTGTTCTCAGTCGTTGAGGTAGAGGTGATGTAGCCACAGGGCTAGTAGCAGCTAGCTAGTCCTGGAAGCTAACGCTAACGGCCCCTCCTCTTGTCTGTCCTCTGCAGTGGACGGAAGTGTAAACCCATCTTCGTGCAGATCGCGCGGCAGGTGGTGAAGCTGAACGCCTCCGACCTGCGGCTGCCCTCCAGGGCCTGGAAGGTGAAGCTGGTGGGGGAGGGAGCGGACGACGCCGGGGGGGTGTTTGACGACACCATCACAGAGATGTGTCAGGTGAGTTCAGGTCTAGAGCCGCTCTGGATCCTGGAGTCTGATCAGACGCTGACGTCCTGTAAATGTCCTGTAGGAGCTGGAGACGGGGGTCGTGGACCTGCTCATCCCGTCGCCCAACGCCACCGCAGAGGTCGGCTACAACAGAGACAGGTCAGGACGGCGGCCATCTTTAGATTCATCAGTTACTTCCCTCCTTCCTTCCCTTGCAGCTCTAGATCTTTCTCAGTAGAGAACTCAACCAGTGTGATGATGTTTAATGATGTTCCTCCGTCCTCCTCTGACTGATAGGTTCCTCCTGAACCCGTCCGCCTGCCTGGACGAACACATGCTCCAGTTCAAGTTCCTGGGCATCCTGATGGGCGTGGCCATCCGCACCAAGAAGCCCCTGGACCTGCACCTGGCCCCCCTGGTGTGGAAACAGCTGTGCTGCATCCCCCTGCAGCTGGAGGACCTGGAGGAGGTGGACCTGCTCTACGTGCAGACGCTCAAAAGCATTCTTCACATTGAAGACAGCGGCATCACCGAGGATAATTTCCATGAGGTGGGACCCCCGCTAACGCTAGCTCCTCCTAGTCTATGCTAACGCTAGCTCCTACTAGTCTATGCTAACGCTAGCTCCTCCTAGTCTATGCTAACGCTAGCTCCTACTAGTCTATGCTAACGCTAGCTCCTCCTAGTCTATGCTAACGCTAGCTCCTACTACTCTATGCTAACGCTAGCTCCTCCTAGTCTATGCTAACTCTAGCTCCCCCTAGTCTGTGCTAACGCTAGCTCCTCCTAGCTTCATGTCGTTCTGATGGGTTTTATTTTGTGGTTTATTTCCAGATGATTCCTCTGGATTCGTTTGTCGGTCAGAGTGCAGATGGTAAGATGGTTCCCATCATCCCGGGAGGAAACAGCATCCCTCTGACGTTCTCCAACAGGAAGGAATACGTGGAGCGAGCCATCGAGTACAGGCTGCACGAGATCGACCGACAGGTAAAAACACCTGAGTATTTATTGAAGGTGGGACGGTACCAGAGCTGGAACTGTAAATGTGTTGAATGTGTAGAAATAGAAGGAGTTAAAGGAGAAAACATGTGATAGCATGTCAGTAAACAAGCTAGCAGCTGTTAGCGCCACCTACAGGACGGGAGGTTATATCAGTAGATTCACTGCAGGGTTCTGCTTTGTTTATTGGTGATGCTTTCTGTGCTCCCTGATCTGTTAGGATAATCTTGTAGTGTGTGCATGTTTAAGATAAGATAATCCATTTATCTCTTTATCTCTTTGCATTAATCCATATTTCATGTTTTTTCTCGGAGCAGATGAATAAAATATTAACATCTTTTATTTGCTTTACACCAAAATCAGGTTTAGTTGTTTAGTTTGAGTGACTCGTCCAGATCTGAAGGTTTTTTAGTTAAAATAAATATATCTGGACAGATTAATGGCTCTTTAAAGATCATCCAGATGTTTGCCGCTCTGAGCCTTTAATAAACCGTGTTCCCCGTCCCGTCAGGTGGCGGCGGTGCGTGAGGGCATGTCGTGGATCGTCCCGGTGCCGCTGCTGTCGCTGCTGACGGCCAAGCAGCTGGAGCAGATGGTTTGCGGGATGCCGGAGATCTGCTGCGACGTCCTGAAGAAGGTGGTGCGCTACCGGGAGGTGGACGAGCAGCACGCCCTGGTGCAGTGGTTCTGGCAGACGCTGGAGGAGTTCTCCAACGAGGAGCGGGTCCTCTTCATGCGCTTCGTCTCGGGACGGTCCCGCCTCCCGGCCAACACCGCCGACATCTCCCAGAGGTTCCAGATCATGAAGGTGGACCGGGTGAGTGCTGCTGAGCTCCAGCTGATCAGATCATCCTCAATAATTATAATAATAATAATGATAGGTAGAAGAATGAGATAACAGCTGTTTGAGTCTCCAAGGAAAGATGGAAGGAATAAAAGAATGAAGGAAGGAAGGAAATAGGGAACGAAAGAAAGGGGGGCGTAATGAAGGAAGGAAAGTCTGTGTGTTCGTCTGGATCATTTGAACGTTTTCAGATTAGCTCTGGAGGCTTCCTCCTAGTTTCAGTCTGACGACGTTAATACTATCTGATCTGATCTGATTGGTCGATGGCGTGACTAACGGCTCCTGATTGGTCCACAGCCCTACGACAGCCTGCCCACCTCTCAGACCTGCTTCTTCCAGCTGCGCCTGCCTCCGTACTCCAGCCAGGCCGTCATGGCCGAGCGGCTGCGCTACGCCATCAACAACTGCCGCTCCATCGACATGGACAACTACATGCTCTCTAGGAACGTGGACAACGCCGAGGGCTCCGACACCGACTACTGACACCCACCGACCGACACGCTCACCTTTTTATTTCACGTCCCTTCAAACAGCACAACGCTTCGTTTCTCTCTGTGGTTTATTAGTTTTTATCGACACGGATCCACAAGAGGAGAGCACCGAGAGGTTTCTCTTTTTACTCCACATCTGCATGACTGTGTATAGAGAGCAGCCCAGGAGGAGCAGGAGGACTGTACATTGTGTAAAATGCTTCATTAGGAAAATGTTTTGCATAATATCCATATTTATTGTTTTCATTGCCGACGCTGAGTTTCCCCAAAGCAGATAAAACAAATCATCAATAAATGCTGCATCAGTGACGTGTGGTTGATTCTGATTTACAACGAGATGGAACGTCTCTTATCTCAGCCCTGATGGTGGTTATTTTAGGAAGTCCTCGTTATGAACGTCTCCAGATCTCCTGAACGTTCACCTCCATGAAATCTGAAACCTCTTCCTCCTCCAGCGTCTTCTCTCTCTGCCACTCAAAGCTCCAGAGTTTGAGGAGTTTAGTTCAGTCGACCAGTAACGAGTCAAAGGTTTGGATCTGTCCCTTAAATGGAGGCAGGAGGAGACATTTCAGATCCAGAACTCTGATCCTGGAGGACCTGGGATCCAAGGGAAGATTTAAAAAGGGGAGGAGACTTTGAGTCTTTAAGGCGTTTTAGTGTCTTTATCAGCAAACGGCTACGAAGCCACGCCTCCTCCTCGTCTTCCTCCTCCTCCTCCTCCTCCTCCAGCAGTGACCATGCTCTCCTTCGCCAGCAGGAGCCTCTGCAGACATGGTGACCTGATGTTTAAGGGTGGAGGTGGAGGTGGTGCTCGGTGCAGACGGGCGTTGGTGACCGTGCGGCGTGGAGGTGAGTCTGTGCTGGAGGAGACGGTGTCGTCCTGGGTCGCTTCCAGACGGGAGGAGGAGGAGGAGGAGGTGATGGGACGACCTGCCTTTGCTTCTGGAGTTTGTAGACACATGAGGCAGGTGGAGGAGTAGGAGGCTGCTGACGGAGGAAGGGAGGAGCTGATGTGATGCTGCTGGAGAGACGACGACACAAAACACAAGATTTACAGAAAGATGATCAATGATACGACACAATGAGGTCAAGATCAAACTATAAAAACATAAAAACAACTACAATACCCACAGTCCACTCTGGCATGCTGGCCGTCATTTTAAACTAGAGAAGCTACTCTTTCTAAGAATCTCTTCTTCTGTCTCAATATTTCATCAAATCCAAGAACAACCATTTATATTTAACTCTTTAGAGTCTTTCCACCACACGGTGACTTGACCGACAGAATCTGATCCATGTGTCTCAAGTTCATTTTACCTCCATCTAGTGGAATAATGGAGGAACTACAGATAATAAACACTGGTTTCCCTGGGGAGTTCCATGTGTGAACAACATGAAGGAAATCTGAATCATCTTCTGGATTGTATAATGATCACAATGGTAGAATGTGATGATGTCCAGGAGAAATAAAATTGTGTGTACGTTGCCTCCTGTAGTGGAATCAGTAGTAGTTTGTAGCCAGATTCACTTTCAAGAGGTAAAAACCCAACGTGGAACACTTTGGGTTCTTTGGTTCTCCACATGGAGAGTGGGCATAGAGACCTGATTAACATTTAATTCAGACCTAGAGGATTAGTTCAATCACAAAGGATCGGTTTAATCTCATTTAAAGTCTAAACGTCTGACCACCTCCTCTGTTCACATTATTCAGATTTAAACGTCTTCGTACCTTCCGTCTCTTGTCTCTGCCGTCGTCCGTCCGGTTCAGTCTGACGTGAGGGAACCAGCTCTGGAGCATCTCTTCTACTTTCAGTAAGATGCTGAGGACGTGATCACTAAAGAATAAAGAATAAAGAACGATCAGAATCTGTTGAACTCATTTATTATTTAATGTTTGAAACTGATCGACCAAAAAGTTTCTGTGACTAAACGAAAGCTTCAAATGAAATCAATCACAGATGTTAATAGATTTAAATGTTTAATCACGATTCTTTGATCTTCTCTCTCCACCTGGTCTCACCTGGTCTCACTGTCCATCTACCTGGTCTTAATCTAAATGTGTCTCCACATGCGTCCCCAGCCAGCACTTGAGATCTGATCTCAGTTTGTGTGTCTGTAAATCAGCAGCGCCATCATGTGGTCAGTAGAATATTGTAGCAGCTGCTGTCTCTAATGGATCTCTACCTACCGCTGGATCAGAACCATCAACAGCTGCTGGTTGACTTGGAGACATGATCCAGATGTTGGAACAAGATGGAAAGACTCTCACATTTATTTCTCTGAGGGCTGAAGATAGATTTAAATATTTAATGTGATTAATCACATGACTTCCACAGTTAACACACAAACTAATCATGTTTTATTAAATCTAATTATTTAATCATAGAGACATTCTCTAGTTTGTTTCATATCAACAGTAAATCCAGATCATTTTTCTTCTTCAGGTGTTTTAGTCAGTGTCAGCGCTACAGGGCGTATCACTGCCCTCTGCAGGAGAAATGAGTCACTACAACCACACTTCACATTCTACTTTCTTTCCACTGCGTCACTGGTTGAGATCAGAAACCAGAACGTACGTTCATTAAAAACACGTTAAAACATGAACAGTGTTAACGTGTGACTGACAGCTTCAAAGATTAGAAAAGAGACAAGTGATTTAATTCATCTCAAACTAACAAATATATTTTCATTACTGTTCTTAATCAGTTTTCATGCTTTTTAATATTTACTTAAAACACATTTAAATCATATTTAAAATATTAAAAAGTATAAAAAAATGTGTTTTAAGTTTTATCAACATCTCAGTTCTTGACTCAGTAAACAGAAATAATTTAGTCAGAACAAAGTTTACAGAAACACAGGAGTCAGGAGCCAATCAGAAGAGTCACCCAGAAGTTAATGAAGCGACCTGAAGACCAGTCAGATCAGAATAAATGAATAAATGATTCCTTTGTGTTTCTGGACGTTTAAGGTTCAAATAAAACCAGTAAAAGACAGAAACCGATCTGAACCAGACTCCTGCTGCTCAGGAAGGTCCCGTTATGTAACCCTGCCTCTGATTGGTGGAGGACAGAATAAATAAAAGCCCGTGGCGCTCTGCTCTGCTCTGCTCTGCTCTGCTCTGCTCTCATTCATGTTCAGCTCCACATGAGGAATGTGACTTCACACACGTGGCAGCCGTGGAGGATAGAAATAGACTGTAATCCTGCAGCCAGGCTCCGCCCCCAGACCGTCACCATGACGACAGGACGGCGACGTCACGGTCAACACCTGAACCACCTAAAACTAAAACTGGTCATTTATTCATTCTAATAAATCTCCCTCAGCTTATTATGAATGAATGAATGAATTTAATGAAATGTTAGTGAGAGGATGAACTGTTTCATTAACTGACAATAAAACTGACGGAGGATTAATCCTGAACGTGTTCTGGGTTAAAGGATCCAGGATGTTATGACTTTAGTTATTTTATTAATTAATGAACTAAAAACTAAAACCAGTAAAACTAGGGGCGGGACTTTAACGTGTTAATTATGATTAATTAATTACAAAAAAATTATCGCGTCAAAAAAAAATAAAAAAAGCATTCCAAGTAGCGTGGAACTTTATCAGTCCACGATTTCCTGGTACACCGATTACACTGATGCACACGTCAGAGCTCAGCTAACGGCTAACGGCTAACGGCTACCAGAATGGAGGCAACGGAGGAAAGTACGTTGCTAGGACTAATGGAAGAATTTTTGTCTTTTTTTAAAAAAACTACCTGATGGAGGAAGCCTTAACGAAAGCGGAGTTTTATGGAAAAAAAAAAAAAAGAAAACAAAAAAAAGAGTTAGCATACCACTGAAGCACTGTTAGCGCTAGCAGTCCCAGCCCGTTTTCTTTTTTTGTTTGTTTTTTTACCATTTAAAGTCAAAACTGTTCTGAAAAAGTACTTAAAGTACTTACAGTGGCACTTTAACTTTAGGTCTGTTCAGTTTTGACGGGCGATATTTTCTTTCTTTTTCTACTGTTTTGAATTGAAACACAATTAAATGCATTAAACAGCTTGAGTTTACAATATTCATGTCTGTGTCTATTATTTGATTCAGTCGTCCACTATAATCCATGTGATGAAAATGAGATTGAGATTAATTAATTACAAAGCCTCTAATTAATTAGACACGTCACAGTCGACCTTCATTAAGTTTCATCAGAACGTCAACAAACAGCTTCAATAGTTAGAATTAAATCTGGAGACTGGAGAGTAAACAACAAGAAGATCTATTTACACAGGATCGACTCTAGAGCTGATGTTTCTTCTGCTTTGTGTAATGTGTAAATCGTTGGTTTAAAGAGACGACGATTTACTCATTTAAATTCTTAAAAAGCAGAAGAAACATTAATTCAACAGTCGATCTTCATGTGTGACGTTCATGGAGGAAAGTCCAAGAAGAACCTGAAACGTTTAATTAGTTTGTTTGTTTGTTTCCAACGAGACCAAGAAGATTCAGAAGATTCATGTTTTAGTTCATGAACGTCTTTTATTTTAGAGACTGAACCGAGAGAAATGCAGCTTTCATTTATTTAAAGTTATGAATTCAGCCTCTTGGTGGCGCCAGGTCGTAGCTCAAGTTTTAATTAAACCACAGAAGAAGAAAAAGACCACGACATAACAATATCATGAAAAGAATCAAATAGTAACAGAAATATGTTCATTACCAGTTAAAACAACGTTAACACTAATTCCTTTTAACACTGTTAATGTTTAGGGGACTTTACTTAATTAATTAATTACAAAAAAATTATCGCATTAAAAAAATTAACACATTTAATCCCGGTCCAGGTACAGACAAGACGTGTCGGCAACTAAAACTTTTTTTTTTTTTTTACCATTTAAAGTCAGTACTGTTCTAAAACGATGCTTTAACTTAAGAGATTCATTAATTACAAAGCCTCTAATTAATTTTTTTTTTTTTTAATGAGTCCTGCCTCTAATTTTAACATGTTTTTAATTAATCTACGTTCTGTTTTTAGGATCTAGACCCAAACCAGTTGTTGTTGTTTTTTTCAAAAAAAAATATCAGGAAGTTTTTACTGAGTTATGAACTGAGATGTTGATAAATCTTAAAACACATCCCTACAAGAGGACCATTTAAATAAAAAAAAATTTAATATTAAAAAGTTTGTTAACTAAGAAAACTGTCTGATTAATTAAGAACAGTAATGAAAATATATTTGTTAGTTTGAGATGAATTAAATCACTTGTCTCTTTTCTAATCTTTGAAGCTGTCAATCACACGTTAACACTGTTCATGTTTTAACGTGTTTTTAATGAACGTACGTTCTGGTTTCTGATCTCAACCAGTGACGCTGTGGAAAGAAAGTAGAATGTGAAGTGTGGTTGTAGTGAATCATTTCTCCTGCAGAGGGCAGTGATACGCCCTGTAGCGCTGACACTGACTAAAACACCTGAAGAAGAAAAATGATCTGGATTTACTGTTGATAGGAAACAAACTAGAGAATGTCTCTATGATGATTTAAATAATTAGATTTAATAAAACATGATTAGTTTGTGTGTTAACTATGGAAGTCATGTGATTAATCACATTAAATATTTAAATCTATCTTCAGCCCTCAGAGAAATAAACGTGAGAGTCTTTCCATCTGGTTCCAACATCTGGATCATGTCTCCAAGTCAACCAGCAGCTGTTGATGGTTCTGATCCAGCGGTAGGTAGAGATCCATTAGAGACAGCAGCTGTGACCACATGATGGCGCTGCTGATTTAGGTCACGTGATTAAACATTTAAATTCCCCGTGAGGTTATTATTCATGGCGAACACTAAATGCTGGTTCAGACTGAACTGGTTCTGGTTCTTACCTCACGTCTGGGTTCTGAAGGACCCCCATTATTCTCTGGATACGATCCGTCGCCAGACGCTCCTGGAAACTACTGAGACCTGGAACCAGAGAGACGTCATTAAACATCGTTTCCTTCTACGGCCTCGTTAGTCACAGCTGATTGGTTAGGAGGCAGATACTGATGGATGAGGAGGAGGAGGCTGTGGTGGTGGTAACCATGGTAACCGTTACTAATCATCATCAGGTGAGGGACAGAAACATGGAGGTAGAAGAACTAGATGAACCAAGATGGAATCTATGAGGACAGAGACGATGGAGACGTCTTCTAAGACTCTAGACATTTAGGACTGGAGGACGACATGGAGGAGGAGGACATGGAGGAGGAGGACATGGAGGAGGACATGGAGGAGGAGGACATGGAGGAGGAGGACATGGAGGAGGACATGGAGGAGGAGGACATGGAGGACACACTACTACTCCTCCTCCTCTATGTTTTTATTCTCCTCCTTCTCCTCCTTCTTCTTCTTCTGTTCTATTTCCAGTAGATGTGATGCTCTGATCACATGTACTGATTCTGTCTCCATGGTAACGGTTCATCTACAGTTCAGCCATCCATCACTGTGGACTTTAGCTGTTAGCATTTAGCTAACTCATGACTGGTTTTAAAGCTGTCACTCTCTTCTTCCTGCCAATATTTCACAATAAAAGCTGAGGGCTTTTACTCTGAAGGAGCTGATTGTTTGATTCTAGATTCTGACACAGATTTATTTGTTTCCATTCAGACATATAACAGATATATATATAACAGATAGATATATAGATATATAACAGATAGATATATAACAGATAGATATATAGATATATAACAGATAGATATATAACCAGTGGAGCTGTGAGCTGTGACCAGTAGGTGGCGCTGTGTCACTTACGTCCAGAGAATCTTCCAGACCTCAGGCTCCTCAGGATGGAGGACAGCGGCCGGACGTAGCTCTGCAGCTCCACACACTGCTGACACCAGATCACACACTTAGCATTCATGCTAAATCATGCTAATCATGCTACTTCATGCTAATTCATGCTAACAGCTCTGGAACACGTAGAGGGTAAGATAGAAAGTCTATTACATCCTGTTGTATTTTATTTTATTTCTATTTTTCCACCTTCCACTTATTTTACTTTTTATCTCCAACAACGTCTCTGGTGGACCAGACTACGACAGCAGGGTGTCCCTAATAAAGTGGCCATTGTATCTGAGTTGACCTCGTCTCTCACCTTCTCTGAGATCAGCTGTTCTCTGGTGTCTCTGAGTCTCCTCTTCATCACTGGATGATGCTTCATCTCCACAGCACCTCTTCCTCCTCCTCCTCCTTTCCTCCTCCTCCTCCTCCTCTGGGCTCCAGGGTGGAGGTAGCAGGATGAAGACGATGATACCACTGACTCCTCTATGATCTGAGGACTGGTTCTCTTGGTGCCGTCGTCCTGGTCGATGGAGAACGATGGAGAGAGTGAGGAGAACATGATGGAGTCTGAAGGAACAAATAAAATAAATGAACAACTTCATTCAGTTTAACACAAACAAGCTTCATCAACATCATTTAGATCAATCAATCGTGTACCTAATGTTTTGGCCAGTGAGTGTATGAGGACAGCTCTATGACATGTAGAGGGTTAGTGTTCGTACCTAATGTTTTGGCCAGTGACGGCACACATTCAGTAATGAACAAGTGGGACCAGGTGTGTCAGATGACCTGCATCACAGAGGGAGAGGGGGCGTGGACTTCAGTGGGCGGAGTCAACTCAGGCCAATGAGGAACTAGGATTCATAAACATCATTTAATTTAAAGTCCTCAGTGTCTTTAATGACATGCTCCATGACCTTCATTTAGTAGAGAGACAGACCCTCACTGGACAAAACATTAGGTACACTAGTCAAGTCATTCTAACCTGATTAATGTTTCATGATGAATAAGAACCTGAAAACCACGTGACCAGAGTTAATGAGCTGAATTAATTATCTTCATTTATTAAACTGTCAACAAACATCAAGTCAGTTTAAATAAAGATCAGCTGTTTAAATATATTTTAGTTTTTACTCGTTAATCAGATTAAACCTGATTTTAACATTCACCTGTTTAACTCTGAATGTAGAAAAAACTAAACAATTCATCTCAACACTAATTTATTTATAATAATAATAATATTCCATCATGTATTTAGTTTATTAACGTGAGGCGAATTAAAATGACTCTAACTAAAGGAACATGATGATTATATAACACATAGATTCATTTAGAGTTAACGCTTTAAATATAAATTATTAAAGGTTTTTATTCCGTGTAATTAAATAAATTAATTAATTAAACGTGATTCTTAGCTGTAATATAAGAACAGACTGAGTCTAAATAATGAAACATATCAGAGTCACATTATATAAAGAGTCTGAACACATGGAGCTGCCTCACCGGAGCCTGAACGCACCACGGCAGGAACACGCTTTAAATCTAAACGTTTCTCCGCCGCAGAGCCGCGGCTCGACCCGCAAACACCGCCTCAGACCCGGGCACCGGAGGCACCGGGGGCACCGGGGACACCGGAGCCTCCAGGTGAGACCGGACAGACTTACCGGGAGTAGACGGTGCGTGTCCCCGCGGCGGCTCCGAGCTTCTGACGCTGGATCCATGAGTCCAGCGGGGCGGGCAGGAGTCCCCGGCCGGCCCGTGCAGCCTCTCCCCGGGCAACGTGTCTGAGAGGGGCGGGGTCTTCTTCTTCTTTGTTTATTGGCAGATTACATCTCTTTGGTGCATACCGCCACCAACTGTACAGGAGTGTGCAAAGGGACTTGGCATACTATCATGGTACTCTATGGTTGAAGAGGAAACGTTATATTTATAAAAAATAAATAAATAAATAAATAAATAAAAATAAATAAATAAATAAATAAATAAAAATAAAATAAAAATGAAAAAAAAAAAAAAAAAAGGATCCTAGATCCTTTTAGTTAAACCTGTGTCATTCAGAAAAATGAATAAGGATTTGATCCTGTCTCTTTGCATTCCTTCTTCCTTAAGGATGTTCTCAATCCCATTTTCAGCCTCTCTTTCTTTCCATTGCTGCCTGTGTTCTGTGTATTTTTTGCACCTAAATAAAATATGGTCTACATCTTCTATAACATGACATTCAGAACATAAACCATTACTCTTCCCAATTAATCTTAGTGTACCATTAAGACCTGTGTGACCCAATCTTAGTCTACTATACACCACCTCTTCCCTTCTGTTGATACTAGGGGCGGGGTCACAGACGCTCCGGGAAGACAAACACCGACCGGAAGAACGCGCACAGGTGACACAACGAAGCGGCGCGTGACCGCCCTCAATCAAACGCTCCCATTGGCTGAGAGAGGAGCGGCAGCACGTGACCTGCCAAATTAATGCTGCGTTTAAGGACAGTCTGAAAAAATGTTTAAATGAACTTCTTATTGTTACCCAACAAGAAACAAACACAGAGAAAATCTGGATTAAATTTATAAATGAATGATTGAGTCATGATTCACCTGAAAACATCTTTATAGGTTTATAATCTGTGTTAAACTAAAAATTAAATCACAAGAAACGTGTTCACATTCTTGTTCACATTCCTATTTTTGGGTATTTAAAGTTAAACATGTCTTATTTCACTGAGTCCTGATGTTCTCTGTCACTAATTAATTTTCCTGCTAATTGGAAATTTAATGATGTTCATTAGTCACTTTATCTAGAGCTGTTGTGATGCTGGTTGGTATCTATGGGATATAGTCTAGGAACGCTAGTCAGTAGCCTAGGAATGCTAGTCACTGGTCTAGGAATGCTAGTCACGAGTCTAGGAATGCTAGTCCCTAGCCTAGGAATGCTAGTCACTGGTCTAGGAATGCTAGTCACGAGTCTAGGAATGCTAACCCTGAACCTTTCCACTCATCAGTAGCTGGTTTGTTGTTGTTGTGGAGGATCAGCTGACTCAGACTAAACATCCTCGTCCTCATGTCACCAGAGTCACAGACCTGAAGGATGAAGCAGCGCTTCACGTTTTCAAACCACTCAGGGACGACCTTCAGTTAATCACAAGAGGAAGGTTTTATAATCTAGACCGGTTCTAAACCGGCGCTCCTCTGTCAAACATCAAACGTCAGATGAGTTTGCTAATAAAGCTGTGGATATAAACTAAGTGACCATGACCAGGTTCACAGAGACGCCCCAAAACCAGTCTGACTAGAATATAGATCAACAGATCCTAAAACCAGTCTGATAACAAACCAGAAACCATTTAGACCAAGCTCAGAATTAGTCTAAAAATTCTTCTAAACCAGGTCTAGTGTGGATCAATAGTCAGATCAACCAGTTCAGTCCCCATGATACCTGATCTGAACGTCATGAGGTCAGTCTGGATTAAGTGAAGAGACTATCAACAGAAGAACTGAGATAAGTTCCCTTAGCAAAAAGTAGTTTATTCAAGTGTACTACAAGTATACTTGTCCCGGGGTCATCATAAGTTCAGGGTCATCAATCATCCAGAGTGACAGAGGGTATATCCCTTTATTTTTTTATTGTGTCAAAACATTATGACCACCTCCCTAAGGTCTCCCTTGTAGGTCCCCCTTGTGCTTTCAAGACAGTTGGTCATAATGATGTGGCTGATCGGTGTATGGTACTTCACCTTCATGATGCTATCTGCATTATGTCTGCCACAATACAATGTTCCTAACTGAATTAAAGTGATTTCTTAACAGATTCAAATGTCCCCTTCAAATATGCATTAATTTCTTCCATATCAGTGAAATGTACCATCCTCTCTCAGCATGCTTGGCAGCCAATGCAATAACAAACAGCTGCCCCCCATGCAGACCTTCATCTCCACTTGGATCAGCCCAGAACTTAGCTTTAAGTTTACAGTATTGGAGAAGTGGGAACGGCTTTCCTCTCTTAACATTTATTTTTACTCTTACTGCTCCTTAAGGTCTATATTCACAAACACTTCACAGTTAAACTTCTTTATTACCAGTCATTTCATTTGCTGCTCTGCTTATAATACTACCCCCTTCACTTTGAGCCAGTAGTACTAATATATCTATAAGTATATACTTTATGTACTTTAATACTTTAAACTGCTAATTGTGCTCACTCATGATTTATCTCATATAAAGACACAAGACACACAAAACATCACTAACCTATGCACACATTTACTTTAACACTGGTGTGACTTTAAGCTACATAAACTGCACAGAGCTTAAACACCTCTGCCATGGTACTAGTGCTTGGTGGTAATTTAAGTTACTTCACTTTAAACTCTTCTACCTGCTGCTCTGATCAAATAAAATAAATGTGTGGATGAAACAGAATTAAAAACAACTGGACTCTACTGTTTCTACAGAGACAAGAGAAGACAGACATTAGAATCTAGTCTGAACAAACATCTACACAACAACAGGAAGGACTGTTGATGCTGGCAGGTTGACATGTGTCTGAATCATTCATGAGGGACTGGACTTGATTTGTTGGAGCTCTGTGAAGAGTTGAAGTGCAGCTCTGTTGATGGTCTTAAATGGAGACCATGTGGATGAAGCTCTCCTCTCCACCTCCCAGTAACATGGTCCAGTCAGAGTCTGCTTCAACCTCTGGATCATCAGGACACAGCTCATCCTCTCACAACACACACCCTCCTGTTTACCATCATGGCTTCCACCTGTAGAGAGGAGGAGAAAGAAGAGAGGAGGTGAAGGAGTGTTTCCAGAGTCTCCCTTCATCATCACATCCAGTAGAAAGAGCAGCAGGGACTTCAGTCCTGTTCAGAGCAGCAGTGGAGCAGCTGTGGAGCTCAGCCAGCTTCCTTTCAGCTTCATGTTAACGTGTTGGAGTGAACACACACAGACCTGCAGAGACTTTTAGCATCAAGTCTGTTTCCTCTGCAGATTTGACTAATAAACTGCTGAGAGTCCTGAACGCTTCATTACTGCACCAACACTTTAGTGATGGATTTACTGCTGCTCCATGTAAACAAAGATCAGCTGACTAATAAACATGGAGGCTGTCATTGAAGAGATCTGATCAAACAAATGACACATGTGATGACTCTGCTCATGGTTACTAAATGTAATGCTGGTTCTGTGATGTGCAGGCTTCAGTCAGACTGATCTCAGAGCTGTGATCAGTTGTTGATCAGATCTGATGAATGACCACCACTGTCTCTATACATCTTGGAAGGCTGTCAGCTGGAATCCAGCTTTATTTCCTGGACACATCAACACAACAACAACAGTCGTCTTCACATCAACTCAAACACATGATCACAACAAGCTTCTGGCTCATCTGACTGGCTGACTGTTGTCTCTCTCTCTCTGTCTTTCTGTCCAATCCTGAAGCCTGTCTCCATTCTCCTCTCACAGCTTCACTGAGAAGCTGCAGGTTTACAGGAAACACTGGATCTTTGATACTAACTGTGTTTAGGACAATACTGATGAAAGCAGCATGGGCTGACTGGAACCCTCTACTCACCTCAGAGTCTCCAGTTTATAGTCTGGACTCTTCTTCAGATCAAGAAGCTGCTTCACATCTGAATCCTTCAGGTTGTTGAGTCTCAGGTCCAGAAGTTTCAGATGGGAGGGGTTGGACTTCAGAGCTGAGACCAGATAATCACAGCTGATCTTTGACAAACTGCAGCAACTCAATCTGAATAAAGAATAAAAGATGAAATGATTGATGATCAATCAGATGTGAGGTCTGAAATGTGTCCTGATCAATGAGCTGTTCTCTAAAATGAGTAGAGTGACTTTGTCCTTGTGTTATTGTGGATCTTCATCATGTCAGCCTTCTACAGACATCATCCAAACGTCAGCACAACATTCAGACAACTATTCATGTCAACACAGATCAATAAGATGCTGCTGACCTCATTACAGGATCAATATCTCCTCCTCACACATGTTGGACTACAAACTGTTGATTAGTTCTTTGATTCCAGGACCTTCTTCTTCCTGGATTTGGTGTCTCAGGAGGTTTGTGTCATTCAAATGTTAAAGGACAAGTTGACATGTTCAAGTGTGTCTTCCAACAACAGTCACATGTCATATGGACATTACAGAGTTCTTCAGATTCCTGCTGTCCACACTGACTGTGAAGTGGTCTCTTCCTAACACAACTCCACTGTTCAGCTGACACTAATATGAAGCTTCAGCAGTCTGACTGACACTAATCAAAGTTCCTCTTTGAGTTCCTGTCCCTCCACTGCAGCTCAGCAGGAAACACTGTGGAAACACAAAGATACTGACTGGATGTGCTGAAGAACAAGATGAGTTGAAGATCAACTTTACAATCATTCATCCACACAACAACACTGTGGACGTTGTCCTCCATCTTGTCTCATTGGAGTCAGACTATAAGGGGATGTCTCCACAGACAGTATGGACAGAAAGAATGATTAGTGACACCAAGAACTCTGTTAATGTACATGTGAACACTGGACTTGATCTGGTTTGTGATCAGACCCACCACCGATGACTGAGGAGATACCTGCTGATGTTCAGGAACATGATGCTCCTTCATTTAAACTCTTTGAGCTCCTTTTCTATCTGACAGTCCTGACAAGAGAACTCATCTAAACTGGATCTCCATTCTTCAGAAGCCTGAGAAGAAAATAAATGAAAACTTACATCAGAGTCTCCAGTTTACAGTTTGGACTCTCCAGTCCAGCAGACAGATGCTTCACTCCTGAATCCTCCAGGTTGTTGTGACTCAGGTTCAGATGTTTCAGATGGGAGGGGTTGGACTTCAGAGCTGAGACCAGAGAATCACAGCTGATCTTTGACAAACTGCAGCAACTCAATCTGAATAAAGAATAAAAGATGAAATGATTGATGATCAATCAGATGTGTTGAGGTCTGAAATGTGTCCTGATCAATGAGCTGTTCTCTAAAATGAGTAGAGTGACTTTGTCCTTGTGTTATTGTGGATCTTCATCATGTCAGCCTTCTACAGACATCATCCAAACGTCAGCACAACATTCAGACAACTATTCATGTCAACACAGATCAATAAGATGCTGCTGACCTCATTACAGGATCAATATCTCCTCCTCACACATGTTGGACTACAAACTGTTGATTAGTTCTTTGATTCCAGGACCTTCTTCTTCCTGGATTTGGTGTCTCAGGAGGTTTGTGTCATTCAAATGTTAAAGGACAAGTTGACATGTTGAAGTGTGTCTTCCAACAACAGTCACATGTCATATGGACATTACAGAGTTCCTCAGATTCCTGCTGTCCACACTGACTGTGAAGTGGTCTCTTCCTAACACAACTCCACTGTTCAGCTGACACTAATATGAAGCTTCAGCAGTCTGACTGACACTAATCAAAGTTCCTCTTTGAGTTCCTGTCCCTCCACTGCAGCTCAGCAGGAAACACTGTGGAAACACAAAGATACTGACTGGATGTGCTGAAGAACAAGATGAGTTGAAGATCAACTTTACAATCATTCATCCACACAACAACACTGTGGATGTTGTCCTCCATCTTGTCTCATTGGAGTCAGACTATATGGGATGTCTCCACAGACAGTATGGACAGAAAGAATGATTAGTGACACCAAGAACTCTGTTAATGTACATGTGAACACTGGACTTGATCTGGTTTGTGATCAGACCCACCACCGATGACTGAGGAGATACCTGCTGATGTTCAGGAACATGATGCTCCTTCATTTAAACTCTTTGAGCTCCTTTTCTATCTGACAGTCCTGACAAGAGAACTCATCTAAACTGGATCTCCATTCTTCAGAAGCCTGAGAAGAAAATAAATGAAAACTTACATCAGAGTCTCCAGTTTACAGTTTGGACTCTCCAGTCCAGCAGACAGATGCTTCACTCCTGAATCCTCCAGGTCGTTGATACTCAGGTCCAGATGTTTCAGATGGGAGGGGTTGGACTTCAGAGCTGAGGCCACGACTTCACAGTGACTCTCTGAGAGTCCACAGCTATAAAGTCTGTCATGAGACAAATAAATAAAATGTGTTATAATGGAAGAAGACATTTCTATGAAGGTGATGTGTTTGATGAGTGGACAGTTGGACACATCCTGTTGGACATGTTGTCTCCACATCAGTGGTTCAGCTCATCTTCTCTGACTGTGTTTGACAGGAAACAATCATTCTCATCATCTCTCTCAGACCTTTGTTTAAATCTTACGGGGTGGCCACAGTTTTTGAGGTACACCGATAAAAAATATATAAAAACGTAGGGATTTTTGTTTCCTTTCAGATGGTGTTGGTTTGATTTGTGTGGGACGTACGGTTTGGACTGTAGCTTCCTCCGAGCGAGGAGTGCGCCGACCAGTTTTAGAATTTTTCCCCATGTGTGTGTATGTGGAATTTGAGACCCGTTTTTTGTCCAAAATAAATTTCCCTCCTCGCCTTTCTCAATCGACTGAGGCCACAATTTTCACAGTACGTGCGTGGAAATACACAAAATCGTAGAGGACAAGCGGCTGACGCTCACGATGTGTTGGTTTTCTCGATAGGACTTGTAGTTTTTGATTTCTGAGCATTAGTTGGGACCCCTAATCCTAGGGTCCAGTTGTTTTGGACCTCCCTCTCACTCAGGCAGAGGTGAGAGGCAGAAGGAGACTTCAGCAGCAGCTGGCCCTGGTAGCCATGACAACCGGACCCTAACGAGCTGACACACGCTCACACACGCAGCAGAAGAGGAGCACATTCACACAGACACAGAGTGCCAAAACATTATGACCCCTCAACCCATTACACCAGGACCCAACACCATGACCACCAAGCTAACCCATAGCGGGGCTAGCCGCGAGCTAACCCATAGCGGGGCTAGCCGCGAGCTAACCCATAGCGGGGCTAGATGCGAGCTAACCCATAGCGGGGCTAGCCGCGAGCTAACCCATAGCGGGGCTAGCCGCGAGCTAACCCATAGCGGGGCAAAGCGCTGCAGCCCAACACGGAGGATAACGGGAGCTTGTCACAGTCATCACCACGCACACTTTAAACTGGACGGCAGCATCATCGGCACAGTTAAACTTTCAGCAGGAATTTTCTATTTTATTTTATTATTTATCTTTTATACTCTACACTTTCTGATATTTGATTTATTTATATATTTGTTCTTTTTGCTGCTCTTTTGTATGCTGTTGTAAACTGCAATTTCCCCATAGCGGGACACAGAAAGGTTTTCTTCATTTTAATTTTAATTTGAATGAAAAGGCCTCAGAGGCTGCTTCAGCTAAACTAACTTACTGATGGAGAGAATAATAAGACAGAGACATAGAAAGAACAGAGTCAATAACTAGAAGAACAGCTTTAAACAGCTGGAGAACATCTGGGACTAAATACAACTGACTGTGATGTTTGCAGTCAACAAGTGGAACACTGTTTGAAGAAGAATGAGAACGTCTGAAGAACTAAACTACTAATCTCCACTGATTGATTCTGTTAATGATCAGGACTCACTCAGCCTTTCTGCAGTTCCTCACAGCTGGGATCAGTCTCTGTCGTCCCTCCATTGATGTTCTGTACTTCTCCAGGTCCAACTCATCCAGAACCTCCTCTGACATCTGCAGCATGTAGGCCAGAGCTGAGCAGTGGATCTCAGAGAGTTCCTTATCTGATCTGTTCTCTGACTTCAGGAACTCTTGGATCTCCTGATGAACTGAGAGGTCGTTCATCTCCATCAGACAGTGGAAGATGTTGATGCTTCTGTCAGGAGAGATTTTATCAGTGTTCATCTCCTTCAGGTTGTTGATGGTTCTCTGGATGATTTCTGGACTGTTCTCTGTCTGACCCAGCAGACCTCCTAAGAGTCTCTGGTTGGACTCCAGAGAGAGGCCATGAAGGAAGCGAACTAACAGGTCCAGGTGACCATTTTTACTCTCCAGGGATTTAATCATGACTCTGTTCAGAAATTCATCCAGAGGTGAGTTATTGTAGTTTCCTCCCAGGAAGTCCTCCAGCACCTCTGTCTTCCTGTTGGTGTAACAGTGGATCATGTAGACTGCAGCCAGAAACTCCTGAACGCTCAGATGGACGAAGCAGAACACCTTGTCCTGGTACAGTCCTCTCTCCTCTTTAAAGATCTGTGTCAACACTCCTGAGTACACTGAGGCTGCTCTGATATGGATGCCACACTCTGTCAGGTCTGATTCATAGAAGATCAGGTTTCCTTTCAGCAGCTGATCAAAAGCCAGTTTTCCCAGAGACTCAATCATCTTCCTGCTCTCTAGACTCCAGTGTGGATCTGTCTCAGCTCCTCCATCATACTTGACCTTCTTGACTTTGGTCTGAACCACCAGGAAGTGGATGTACATCTCAGTCAGGGTCTTGGGCAGCTCTCCTCCCTCTCTGGTTTCCAACACATCCTCCAGAACTGTAGCAGTGATCCAGCAGAAGACTGGGATGTGACACATGATGTGGAGGCTTCGTGATATCTTGATGTGGGAGATGATCCTGCTGGCCTGCTCCTCATCTCTGAATCTCTTCCTGAAGTACTCCTCCTTCTGGGGGTCAGTGAACCCTCTGACCTCTGTCACCATGTCAACACACTCAGGAGGGATCTGATTGGCTGCTGCAGGTCGTGTGGTTATCCAGAGGCGAGCAGAGGGAAGCAGTTTCCCCCTGATGAGGTTTGTCAGCAGCACATCCACTGAGGTGGACTCTGTAACATCAGTCAGGATCTCAGTGTTGTGGAAGTCCAGAGGAAGTCGACACTCATCCAGACCGTCAAAGATGAACACAACCTGGAACTCTTCAAAGCTGCAGATTCCTGCTTCTTTGGTTTCAGTAAAGAAGTGATGAACAAGTTCCACCAAGCTGAACTTTCTCTTTTTCAACACATTCAGCTCTCTGAAAGTCAATGGAAATATGAAGAGGATGTCCTGGTTGGCTTTGTCTTCAGCCCAGTCCAGAGTGAACTTCTGTGTTAAGACTGTTTTCCCAATGCCAGCCACTCCCTTTGTCATCACTCTTCTGATTGGTCCATGTCTTCCAGGTGAGGCTTTAAAGAGGTCTTCTTGTCTGATGCTTGTTTCTGGTCTGTGTGGTTTCCTGGATGCTGTTTCAATCTGTCTGACCTCATGTTCATCATTGACCTCTGCAGTCCCTCCCTCTGTGATGTAGAGCTCTGTGTAGATCTCATTCAGAAGGCTTGAGTTTCCTGCTTTAGCAATCCCCTCAAACACACACTGGAACTTCTCCTTCAGAGCATATTTAACTTTACGTCCACAAACTGGAGCAACAAGTCCTGAATGAACAAATGAGAAAGAAAGTAAAAAAGAAAAAGTTGAGAAAACGTAAAATATCAAGGCAACACGCTGCAGGAGATTTTTGAGTTTTCTCAACTTTTGCCAGCTGTTGTTGACTTAACTAAGATTTTTAAGTTCTGCCAAGAGTTCTGCCAAGTTGGATCTTCTTGTTCACCTTATTAGGATAATACTGTGGGACTAATAAATAAGTTCTTGCTTGAGTGCCATGTATTTTTACTTTCGTCAAACTCAGATATTTTTGTTGAATTAACAAACAGTTCTTCACCTCAGTGTCATGTAGTTCAGCCTTTTTTAAACAGAGATATTCTTGTTGAATAAATGTACAATTATTCCTTC
>NW_028181496.1:0-92500 GCF_963514085.1 Chelon labrosus
TAAACATAAATTTAACTAGAAATGATTTTGAATTTAATGGGGAATTTTATTTACAGATCAAAGGGACAGCTATGGGCAAAAAGTTTGCCCCCGCCTATGCTAACATTTTTATGGCAATTTGGGAAGAGCGGCTTTGGCAAAGTGCCCTGTTCAACCATTGCATTATTTGAGGTATTTAGACGATATTTGGGGAATTTGGACGGGAACATTGACCAATTTGAAGAGTTCATTAAAATTTTGAATACACATGATTCAATCGATAAAACTTAAATATAATACACATGAAAAAATTTATTGATTTTTTAGACACAACAATTTACAAGGGTCCTAAATATGGTGAGACACGCACATTGGACATCAAAGTGTTTTTTAAAGAAACAGATACGCACGCACTATTGTTTAAGACTAGTTTCCATCCAAGACATACCTTTAGAGGACTAATTAAATCCCAATTAATAGGTTTTGGAGGATATGCACACACATGCAGACTTCAAGGATGCTGTCAGGATTTTGTTTAGTGCTTTAAGAAAGAGAGGATATTCGAGATCCTTTTTAGAAATAGTTTTTAAAGCTTTTCGGATACAGAAGGATAACATTGATGGGAAATTATTCCTTTAATTACTACTTTTCCTCAATTAGTTTATTACTAAATCATAAATTCAAGGACAATTTTTTGACAACAATTAAAAATCAAGGCAATTTGGCCAATTACCAGATCATTTCAGCTTATAGAAGAACAAAAATCTTAGAGATTTGTTGGTTCATGCCAGGCTCCAACCAATTGGGCATATTAAAATAATTGTTGGAAAAATACTTTTGTCAATTGACGTATGTTCGAAATGGCAGCCACTAGGCGGATATTTAAAATCGCACAACGGTTTATTGGCGTTGACCAATTGTATTTATATTGTTTTTTGTAGTAAATGTGGTAAAAAATATGTTGGAGAAACAAGAAATTCAATAAGCCTGAGAGTGACTCAGCACGTCTATAACATCCGACATAAACAAAAATGGAGATGTTGATGTTCAGCACTTTTGTTTTTCATGGATTGCAATCTTTCAGAGTTGCAGGACTCCAAAGGAATATTTCCTGGAGTGATTTCGAGAGGAAGAAAGTTAACGTAGATGGATTCATAATTTAAGTACAGGAATCCATTTGGTTTAAATGTTTGAGTGGAAATTGCACCGAACCTTTTTAGCCCCTACCTGGTTTCTTTTTCTAAACCTAACCTTAGTTCCTACCCCTTCCCACTTCCATACCCCAATCCAAAACCCTTACCCATTTTCCTGACCCTTACCCCAACCCCCAATCCCTTGCCCTAACCCCAACCCCATCCCAATCCCTAATCCTAACCCCTAAACCCTAACCTGACCCCCATCCCTAGCCCTAATCCTGACCCCCATCCCATGCCCTTACCCTAACCCAGATCCCAATTCCTAATCCTAACCCCTATCCCAATCCCTAACCCCTAATCCTAACCTGACCCCCATCCCGATCCCTAACCCTAACCAGATCCCTTACCCCTGTCCTTAGCCCTAACCCAGTCCTAACCCAAAGCCCAAGTCCAAAACCCTTTCATTTTGTTTTTTATGTGTATAGTATAAATATATAAATAAATAAATATATAAGTTTTTAATACAATAAGTTAAATACAAGTTAGTAATTTCATTTAGTTATTTTGTTTTTAAGTTTTTTTAAAATAACATTTATTTAAATATAAGAGAGTAATTTCATTGAGTTTGTTAAAATTAAAAAGATTTTTATTTAAATACAAGAAGAGAGTAAATTTAATTTAGTTATACTGATTCTAGTTTTAAAAAAATAAATATTAGTTAAAACCAAGGTTATCTACAAGTAGAGTTTTGGTTGAAGGTAGGGGCTACTATATAAGGCAGAGTAAGTGCCGCGGAAGCCTCATTCCTTCTTGGAACTTCAGAGAGACAGGTTGTGTCTGCAAGCTCTCTTCTTTATTGCGTTTTTTCACTCTCGTTCGATTTCAGTGTGCCTAGGCTTGAAAAAGACCCACAGGGGTCGAAACGTCGCCTCATAGGCACACACTTTTTATTTAAAACAACTAAATAGAGAGTTTTAAGTTAGTTTTTCTAAACAAATAATTTGTTTTGTGTTTATTTTGTTTTATTGTTTTGTAGAATATTTAATTGTGATTAAATATAATAACAAACGGCTACATTAACCTGATGAGACCCCGTTGGGTCGACGAGAGGATGGGTGGACCACCGTTACCTACAAGAGAGGGCGGGGTCGCACCCATCAACAGTTTTGGGACAGGGGAGCGGGAGGTCGCCGGGGGATGGACCGCGCACGTCCCGTTTCCTGGAACAGGAGACGGGCTCAGTCCCCTCCCCCTAACCAGCCAGTGCCTCCGCGGGTCGTTTCTCTCGTTACCCTGGTCCCCAATACAGGACATATGCTTCGGTGGTTAGCCAGGCTAACCCGAACTTTGTACCGAGGAGAGGCCCTAGATTCCGGGGGCCCCCAGCCAATCAAGATCAGGGACGTCAACCAACTGACCCACTGTTTGGCAAATTGGTGCGACAGTTGCATTCCATCATAAAGATGGTCCACCATTTGCAAAATGTTACCCCAAAACCTGAGAGTCAACAGCCGAGAATGATTGCTCGGATGGTGGATATTCTGGCTGATATGATCAAGCCTGCGCGTCCTACAGATAACACTATGGACATGATCACGGGGAATGCGAAGAACTGGGGCTACAACACCTTGCTCATTCTGGAGGAACATTACAAGATGGGTCTGGAGACACTCTTGGCAGATCTTTCGGGGGATTTGGGTCCCAACTGGCGAACAGCCTTTCAGGTGGCTGTTAAATGGGCCCGTAAGAATCTACCCCGTATTACACAAGAAGTCATTGACTATGCAGAAGCACTGGTCATGGCTGGCCGTGTTGAGGACAGACCAACAGAAGGGGGGCAACATCCACAGCCGCCAACTGAAGTGACACAGGAGCCAGTGGAAGTGGCTCAAACGTCACCTCAAACGGTTGTTTCACAGCCTAAGGTCTACAACACGGTGGCCACAAACACAGAAGTGGTTTTGGAGTGGTCTCCAGATCCTGGGACTACTGATTACCAGCAGGAGGAGCCCTTGATTCAGTTGCCTCTCCAAGAAACTCCCAAACAGCAACGTGTGAGGCGTGGGAAATTGAAGCCTACGGGATGTATTCTTTCTGATGTTAGTTTGGTGGAGAACATTGAGGAGGAGGGACAAAGAGAGAGTCCTCCTGTTCTCCACAGTTCCTGGGATAACTTCGATTTTTCCCTTTTTGATGATGATGAGGGTGTGAACCAGGATGGAACACCGACCCTTGCACCTCGTTCTGTGGTAAACGCCAAACAGGGACTCGGGGCTGAGCAACAAGTGACAGCTCAGGTTCATAGAGATGATTCTCAAGGGGAAAGTTTGGTTCACACTCCTGAACAGCGTACTACCAGGGTGACACGACATATTAATACTGATCGGAAGATGGTGGACTGGGGCCTGAGTGTATCTAAAAAATGGCTCATTGTCGGGGACTCAAATTTGTCCAGAATCCCGAGTTTTTCGGTCCCAGATCTCCAGATCGACAGTTACCCTGGTGCTAATTTCCGCCATGCACAATCCATATTGGGGAAAGCCATCAGCCATGTACAGGTGGAGAAGGTCGTCCTGTCTTTTGGATTGAATTCCAGGACACAGAACGCGAAGGCCACAGCTATCAAGCAACTGCAAGCGGCATTTCGCACGGCGAAGAAAGTTTTTCCACATGCGGAACTGTGGATTCCGCTGGTGAACTTTTCGACCTCCTTGCCTTGGAAGGAACGGGAGGTACTCAGGGTGTTGAATGCACACCTTGAGCGCAACATGCCTTACATTCCGTTATTGCCAGAGGAGGACTTCAAAACAGAAAAGGATCACGTTCATTGGACTTCCCAAACGGCCAAGGCGATGTTGCGTCATTGGGCGGAATGTTTAAACTTATAGATCCCCAAAGCCTTGTGCAAGTGGGGAATGAGGGGACACCGCCCTTAGTTTCTCAGAATGTGGTAATTTTAGCAAAAAACTTTAAATTATCACAAACACAATTCGATTTGTTGAACAAGGGATTAACGTTTATTCCAACACTTGACATAAACAAAAATCAGAAACAGCAGCTTCAATTGGACGTTCAAGAATATCATCGCAAAATCCAATTGGCTTCATATTTCCAGGATGGGAAGCGGAAGAAACTTATCCCTTTTGTGTCATCAACCGGTTGGATACCACCACCGGGGAAATTGCCACCATTTGTTGAGACTTTGATTGATAAGGACAATGATCTCTTTAGGCGACATTTTAGGCCTTATAAAGAGAAACCTAATTTGACGCAGGGTGAAGTCAAGGCTTTGAGAGAATTAATGCATTATAAGCAAATTGTAATTAAGCCTGCGGACAAAGGGAGTGCGGTGGTTATACTCAGTAGGGAACAATATACACAGGAAGTTTACAGACAATTACAAGACAAAATATATTATAAAAAGTTGGATGGTCCCATTTATTTAGAAACAATACCGATAGTTCATAATATTTTACAAGATTTAAAAAGAAAAAAATTCATTTCAGAAAAGCAAGTTAAATATTTACAAGGTGAATCTACACCAAGACCACGGAGATTTTATATTTTGCCAAAAATCCATAAGGCTCCTGAGAAGTGGACAATTCCCTTTGAGTTACCACCAGGAAGACCCATCGTCTCGGATTGCAGTAGTGAGACGTATCGCACTGCAGAATTTATAGATTATTTTTTGAATCCTTTGTCCATAAAACATAATTCGTACGTTAAAGATACTTATCATTTCATTGAGATTGTTAAAACTTTAAAAGTCCCTCCAAATTCGTTCTTTTTTACCATAGACATAGATAGTTTGTATACCAATATAGATACTCCAGCGGGTTTGATGGCAGTTAAAAAAGTTTTTCAAAAATACCCGGATCCTAAGAGGCCTGATCAACATATTTTGGACTTATTAAACATAAATTTAACTAGAAATGATTTTGAATTTAATGGGGAATTTTATTTACAGATCAAAGGGACAGCTATGGGCAAAAAGTTTGCCCCCGCCTATGCTAACATTTTTATGGCAATTTGGGAAGAGGCGGCTTTGGCAAAGTGCCCTGTTCAACCATTGCATTATTTGAGGTATTTAGACGATATTTGGGGAATTTGGACGGGAACATTGGACCAATTTGAAGAGTTCATTAAAATTTTGAATACACATGATTCATCGATAAAACTTAAATATAATACACATGAAAAATTTATTGATTTTTTAGACACAACAATTTACAAGGGTCCTAAATATGGTGAGACACGCACATTGGACATCAAAGTGTTTTTTAAAGAAACAGATACGCACGCACTATTGTTTAAGACTAGTTTCCATCCAAGACATACCTTTAGAGGACTAATTAAATCCCAATTAATAAGGTTTTGGAGGATATGCACACAACATGCAGACTTCAAGGATGCTGTCAGGATTTTGTTTAGTGCTTTAAGAAAGAGAGGATATTCGAGATCCTTTTTAAGAAATAGTTTTAAAGCTTTTCGGATACAGAAGGATAACATTGATGGGGAAATTATTCCTTTAATTACTACTTTTTCCTCAATTAGTTTATTACTAAATCATAAATTCAAGGACAATTTTTTGACAACAATTAAAAATCAAGGCAATTTGGCCAATTACCAGATCATTTCAGCTTATAGAAGAAACAAAAATCTTAGAGATTTGTTGGTTCATGCCAGGCTCCAACCAATTGGGCATATTAAAATTAATTGTTTGGAAAAATACTTTTGTCAATTGACGTATGTTCGAAATGCAGCCACTAGGCGGATATTTAAAATCGCACAACGGTTTAATTGGCGTTCGACCAATTGTATTTATATTGTTTTTTGTAGTAAATGTGGTAAAAAATATGTTGGAGAAACAAGAAATTCAATAAGCCTGAGAGTGACTCAGCACGTCTATAACATCCGACATAAGACAAAAATGGAGATGTTGATTGTTCAGCATTTTGTTTTTCATGGATTGCAATCTTTCAGAGTTGCAGGACTCCAAAGGAATATTTCCTGGAGTGATTTCGAGAGGAAGAAAGTTGAACGTAGATGGATTCATAATTTAAGTACAAGGAATCCATTTGGTTTAAATGTTTGAGTGGAAATTGCACCGAACCTTTTTAGCCCCTACCTGGTTTTCTTTTTCTAAACCTAACCTTAGTTCCTACCCCTTCCCACTTCCATACCCCAATCCAAAACCCTTACCCATTTTCCTGACCCTTACCCCAACCCCAATCCCTTGCCCTAACCCCAACCCCATCCCAATCCCTAATCCTAACCCTAACCCTAACCTGACCCCCATCCCTAGCCCTAATCCTGACCCCCATCCCATGCCCTTACCCTAACCCAGATCCCAATTCCTAATCCTAACCCCTATCCCAATCCCTAACCCCTAATCCTAACCTGACCCCCATCCCGATCCCTAACCCTAACCAGATCCCTTACCCCTGTCCTTAGCCCTAACCCAGTCCTAACCCAAAGCCCAAGTCCAAAACCCTTTCATTTTGTTTTTTATGTGTATAGTATAAATATATAAATAAATAAATATATAAGTTTTTAAATACAATAAGTTAAATACAAGTTAGTAATTTCATTTAGTTATTTTGTTTTTAAGTTTTTTTAAAATAACATTTATTTAAATATAAGAGAGTAATTTCATTGAGTTTGTTAAAATTAAAAAAGATTTTTATTTAAATACAAGAAGAGAGTAAATTTAATTTAGTTATACTGATTCTAGTTTTTAAAAAAATAAATATTAGTTAAAACCAAGGTTATCTACAAGTAGAGTTTTGGTTGAAGGGAGGGGCTACTATATAAGGCAGAGTAAGTGCCGCGGAAGCCTCATTCCTTCTTGGAACTTCAGAGAGACAGGTTGTGTCTGCAAGCTCTCTTCTTTATTGCGTTTTTTCACTCTCGTTCGATTTCAGTGTGCCTAGGCTTGAAAAAGACCCACAGGGGTCGAAACGTCGCCTCATAGGCACACACTTTTTATTTAAAACAACTAAATAGAGAGTTTTAAGTTAGTTTTTCTAAACAAATAATTTGTTTTGTGTTTATTTTGTTTTATTGTTTTGTAGAATATTTAATTTGTGATTAAATTATAATAACAAAGGCTACATTAACCTGATGAGACCCCGTTGGGTCGACGAGGAGGATGGGTGGACCACCGTTACCTACAAGAGAGGGCGGGGTCGCACCCATCAACAGTTTTGGGACAGGGGAGCGGGAGGTCGCCGGGGGATGGACCGCGCACGTCCCGTTTCCTGGAACAGGAGACGGGCTCAGTCCCCTCCCCCTAACCAGCCAGTGCCTCCCGCGGGTCGTTTCTCTCGTTACCCTGGTCCCCAATACAGGACATATGCTTCGGTGGTTAGCCAGGCTAACCCGAACTTTGTACCGAGGAGAGGCCCTAGATTCCGGGGGCCCCCAGCCAATCAAGATCAGGGACGTCAACCAACTGACCCACTGTTTGGCAAATTGGTGCGACAGTTGCATTCCATCATAAAGATGGTCCACCATTTGCAAAATGTTACCCCAAAACCTGAGAGTCAACAGCCGAGAATGATTGCTCGGATGGTGGATATTCTGGCTGATATGATCAAGCCTGCGCGTCCTACAGATAACACTATGGACATGATCACGGGGAATGCGAAGAACTGGGGCTACAACACCTTGCTCATTCTGGAGGAACATTACAAGATGGGTCTGGAGACACTCTTGGCAGATCTTTCGGGGGATTTGGGTCCCAACTGGCGAACAGCCTTTCAGGTGGCTGTTAAATGGGCCCGTAAGAATCTACCCCGTATTACACAAGAAGTCATTGACTATGCAGAAGCACTGGTCATGGCTGGCCGTGTTGAGGACAGACCAACAGAAGGGGGGCAACATCCACAGCCGCCAACTGAAGTGACACAGGAGCCAGTGGAAGTGGCTCAAACGTCACCTCAAACGGTTGTTTCACAGCCTAAGGTCTACAACACGGTGGCCACAAATACAGAAGTGGTTTTGGAGTGGTCTCCAGATCCTGGGACTACTGATTACCAGCAGGAGGAGCCCTTGATTCAGTTGCCTCTCCAAGAAACTCCCAAACAGCAACGTGTGAGGCGTGGGAAATTGAAGCCTACGGGATGTATTCTTTCTGATGTTAGTTTGGTGGAGAACATTGAGGAGGAGGGACAAAGAGAGAGTCCTCCTGTTCTCCACAGTTCCTGGGATAACTTCGATTTTTCCCTTTTTGATGATGATGAGGGTGTGAACCAGGATGGAACACCGACCCTTGCACCTCGTTCTGTGGTAAACGCCAAACAGGGACTCGGGGCTGAGCAACAAGTGACAGCTCAGGTTCATAGAGATGATTCTCAAGGGGAAAGTTTGGTTCACACTCCTGAACAGCGTACTACCAGGGTGACACGACATATTAATACTGATCGGAAGATGGTGGACTGGGGCCTGAGTGTATCTAAAAAATGGCTCATTGTCGGGGACTCAAATTTGTCCAGAATCCCGAGTTTTTCGGTCCCAGATCTCCAGATCGACAGTTACCCTGGTGCTAATTTCCGCCATGCACAATCCATATTGGGGAAAGCCATCAGCCATGTACAGGTGGAGAAGGTCGTCCTGTCTTTTGGATTGAATTCCAGGACACAGAACGCGAAGGCCACAGCTATCAAGCAACTGCAAGCGGCATTTCGCACGGCGAAGAAAGTTTTTCCACATGCGGAACTGTGGATTCCGCTGGTGAACTTTTCGACCTCCTTGCCTTGGAAGGAACGGGAGGTACTCAGGGTGTTGAATGCACACCTTGAGCGCAACATGCCTTACATTCCGTTATTGCCAGAGGAGGACTTCAAAACAGAAAAGGATCACGTTCATTGGACTTCCCAAACGGCCAAGGCGATGTTGCGTCATTGGGCGGAATGTTTAAACTTATAGATCCCCAAAGCCTTGTGCAAGTGGGGAATGAGGGGACACCGCCCTTAGTTTCTCAGAATGTGGTAATTTTAGCAAAAAACTTTAAATTATCACAAACACAATTCGATTTGTTGAACAAGGGATTAACGTTTATTCCAACACTTGACATAAACAAAAATCAGAAACAGCAGCTTCAATTGGACGTTCAAGAATATCATCGCAAAATCCAATTGGCTTCATATTTCCAGGATGGGAAGCGGAAGAAACTTATCCCTTTTGTGTCATCAACCGGTTGGATACCACCACCGGGGAAATTGCCACCATTTGTTGAGACTTTGATTGATAAGGACAATGATCTCTTTAGGCGACATTTTAGGCCTTATAAAGAGAAACCTAATTTGACGCAGGGTGAAGTCAAGGCTTTGAGAGAATTAATGCATTATAAGCAAATTGTAATTAAGCCTGCGGACAAAGGGAGTGCGGTGGTTATACTCAGTAGGGAACAATATACACAGGAAGTTTACAGACAATTACAAGACAAAATATATTATAAAAAGTTGGATGGTCCCATTTATTTAGAAACAATACCGATAGTTCATAATATTTTACAAGATTTAAAAAGAAAAAAATTCATTTCAGAAAAGCAAGTTAAATATTTACAAGGTGAATCTACACCAAGACCACGGAGATTTTATATTTTGCCAAAAATCCATAAGGCTCCTGAGAAGTGGACAATTCCCTTTGAGTTACCACCAGGAAGACCCATCGTCTCGGATTGCAGTAGTGAGACGTATCGCACTGCAGAATTTATAGATTATTTTTTGAATCCTTTGTCCATAAAACATAATTCGTACGTTAAAGATACTTATCATTTCATTGAGATTGTTAAAACTTTAAAAGTCCCTCCAAATTCGTTCTTTTTTACCATAGACATAGATAGTTTGTATACCAATATAGATACTCCAGCGGGTTTGATGGCAGTTAAAAAAGTTTTTCAAAAATACCCGGATCCTAAGAGGCCTGATCAACATATTTTGGACTTATTAAACATAAATTTAACTAGAAATGATTTTGAATTTAATGGGGAATTTTATTTACAGATCAAAGGGACAGCTATGGGCAAAAAGTTTGCCCCCGCCTATGCTAACATTTTTATGGCAATTTGGGAAGAGGCGGCTTTGGCAAAGTGCCCTGTTCAACCATTGCATTATTTGAGGTATTTAGACGATATTTGGGGAATTTGGACGGGAACATTGGACCAATTTGAAGAGTTCATTAAAATTTTGAATACACATGATTCATCGATAAAACTTAAATATAATACACATGAAAAATTTATTGATTTTTTAGACACAACAATTTACAAGGGTCCTAAATATGGTGAGACACGCACATTGGACATCAAAGTGTTTTTTAAAGAAACAGATACGCACGCACTATTGTTTAAGACTAGTTTCCATCCAAGACATACCTTTAGAGGACTAATTAAATCCCAATTAATAAGGTTTTGGAGGATATGCACACAACATGCAGACTTCAAGGATGCTGTCAGGATTTTGTTTAGTGCTTTAAGAAAGAGAGGATATTCGAGATCCTTTTTAAGAAATAGTTTTAAAGCTTTTCGGATACAGAAGGATAACATTGATGGGGAAATTATTCCTTTAATTACTACTTTTTCCTCAATTAGTTTATTACTAAATCATAAATTCAAGGACAATTTTTTGACAACAATTAAAAATCAAGGCAATTTGGCCAATTACCAGATCATTTCAGCTTATAGAAGAAACAAAAATCTTAGAGATTTGTTGGTTCATGCCAGGCTCCAACCAATTGGGCATATTAAAATTAATTGTTTGGAAAAATACTTTTGTCAATTGACGTATGTTCGAAATGCAGCCACTAGGCGGATATTTAAAATCGCACAACGGTTTAATTGGCGTTCGACCAATTGTATTTATATTGTTTTTTGTAGTAAATGTGGTAAAAAATATGTTGGAGAAACAAGAAATTCAATAAGCCTGAGAGTGACTCAGCACGTCTATAACATCCGACATAAGACAAAAATGGAGATGTTGATTGTTCAGCATTTTGTTTTTCATGGATTGCAATCTTTCAGAGTTGCAGGACTCCAAAGGAATATTTCCTGGAGTGATTTCGAGAGGAAGAAAGTTGAACGTAGATGGATTCATAATTTAAGTACAAGGAATCCATTTGGTTTAAATGTTTGAGTGGAAATTGCACCGAACCTTTTTAGCCCCTACCTGGTTTTCTTTTTCTAAACCTAACCTTAGTTCCTACCCCTTCCCACTTCCATACCCCAATCCAAAACCCTTACCCATTTTCCTGACCCTTACCCCAACCCCAATCCCTTGCCCTAACCCCAACCCCATCCCAATCCCTAATCCTAACCCTAACCCTAACCTGACCCCCATCCCTAGCCCTAATCCTGACCCCCATCCCATGCCCTTACCCTAACCCAGATCCCAATTCCTAATCCTAACCCCTATCCCAATCCCTAACCCCTAATCCTAACCTGACCCCCATCCCGATCCCTAACCCTAACCAGATCCCTTACCCCTGTCCTTAGCCCTAACCCAGTCCTAACCCAAAGCCCAAGTCCAAAACCCTTTCATTTTGTTTTTTATGTGTATAGTATAAATATATAAATAAATAAATATATAAGTTTTTAAATACAATAAGTTAAATACAAGTTAGTAATTTCATTTAGTTATTTTGTTTTTAAGTTTTTTTAAAATAACATTTATTTAAATATAAGAGAGTAATTTCATTGAGTTTGTTAAAATTAAAAAAGATTTTTATTTAAATACAAGAAGAGAGTAAATTTAATTTAGTTATACTGATTCTAGTTTTTAAAAAAATAAATATTAGTTAAAACCAAGGTTATCTACAAGTAGAGTTTTGGTTGAAGGGAGGGGCTACTATATAAGGCAGAGTAAGTGCCGCGGAAGCCTCATTCCTTCTTGGAACTTCAGAGAGACAGGTTGTGTCTGCAAGCTCTCTTCTTTATTGCGTTTTTTCACTCTCGTTCGATTTCAGTGTGCCTAGGCTTGAAAAAGACCCACAGGGGTCGAAACGTCGCCTCATAGGCACACACTTTTTATTTAAAACAACTAAATAGAGAGTTTTAAGTTAGTTTTTCTAAACAAATAATTTGTTTTGTGTTTATTTTGTTTTATTGTTTTGTAGAATATTTAATTTGTGATTAAATTATAATAACAAAGGCTACATTAACCTGATGAGACCCCGTTGGGTCGACGAGGAGGATGGGTGGACCACCGTTACCTACAAGAGAGGGCGGGGTCGCACCCATCAACAGTTTTGGGACAGGGGAGCGGGAGGTCGCCGGGGGATGGACCGCGCACGTCCCGTTTCCTGGAACAGGAGACGGGCTCAGTCCCCTCCCCCTAACCAGCCAGTGCCTCCCGCGGGTCGTTTCTCTCGTTACCCTGGTCCCCAATACAGGACATATGCTTCGGTGGTTAGCCAGGCTAACCCGAACTTTGTACCGAGGAGAGGCCCTAGATTCCGGGGGCCCCCAGCCAATCAAGATCAGGGACGTCAACCAACTGACCCACTGTTTGGCAAATTGGTGCGACAGTTGCATTCCATCATAAAGATGGTCCACCATTTGCAAAATGTTACCCCAAAACCTGAGAGTCAACAGCCGAGAATGATTGCTCGGATGGTGGATATTCTGGCTGATATGATCAAGCCTGCGCGTCCTACAGATAACACTATGGACATGATCACGGGGAATGCGAAGAACTGGGGCTACAACACCTTGCTCATTCTGGAGGAACATTACAAGATGGGTCTGGAGACACTCTTGGCAGATCTTTCGGGGGATTTGGGTCCCAACTGGCGAACAGCCTTTCAGGTGGCTGTTAAATGGGCCCGTAAGAATCTACCCCGTATTACACAAGAAGTCATTGACTATGCAGAAGCACTGGTCATGGCTGGCCGTGTTGAGGACAGACCAACAGAAGGGGGGCAACATCCACAGCCGCCAACTGAAGTGACACAGGAGCCAGTGGAAGTGGCTCAAACGTCACCTCAAACGGTTGTTTCACAGCCTAAGGTCTACAACACGGTGGCCACAAACACAGAAGTGGTTTTGGAGTGGTCTCCAGATCCTGGGACTACTGATTACCAGCAGGAGGAGCCCTTGATTCAGTTGCCTCTCCAAGAAACTCCCAAACAGCAACGTGTGAGGCGTGGGAAATTGAAGCCTACGGGATGTATTCTTTCTGATGTTAGTTTGGTGGAGAACATTGAGGAGGAGGGACAAAGAGAGAGTCCTCCTGTTCTCCACAGTTCCTGGGATAACTTCGATTTTTCCCTTTTTGATGATGATGAGGGTGTGAACCAGGATGGAACACCGACCCTTGCACCTCGTTCTGTGGTAAACGCCAAACAGGGACTCGGGGCTGAGCAACAAGTGACAGCTCAGGTTCATAGAGATGATTCTCAAGGGGAAAGTTTGGTTCACACTCCTGAACAGCGTACTACCAGGGTGACACGACATATTAATACTGATCGGAAGATGGTGGACTGGGGCCTGAGTGTATCTAAAAAATGGCTCATTGTCGGGGACTCAAATTTGTCCAGAATCCCGAGTTTTTCGGTCCCAGATCTCCAGATCGACAGTTACCCTGGTGCTAATTTCCGCCATGCACAATCCATATTGGGGAAAGCCATCAGCCATGTACAGGTGGAGAAGGTCGTCCTGTCTTTTGGATTGAATTCCAGGACACAGAACGCGAAGGCCACAGCTATCAAGCAACTGCAAGCGGCATTTCGCACGGCGAAGAAAGTTTTTCCACATGCGGAACTGTGGATTCCGCTGGTGAACTTTTCGACCTCCTTGCCTTGGAAGGAACGGGAGGTACTCAGGGTGTTGAATGCACACCTTGAGCGCAACATGCCTTACATTCCGTTATTGCCAGAGGAGGACTTCAAAACAGAAAAGGATCACGTTCATTGGACTTCCCAAACGGCCAAGGCGATGTTGCGTCATTGGGCGGAATGTTTAAACTTATAGATCCCCAAAGCCTTGTGCAAGTGGGGAATGAGGGGACACCGCCCTTAGTTTCTCAGAATGTGGTAATTTTAGCAAAAAACTTTAAATTATCACAAACACAATTCGATTTGTTGAACAAGGGATTAACGTTTATTCCAACACTTGACATAAACAAAAATCAGAAACAGCAGCTTCAATTGGACGTTCAAGAATATCATCGCAAAATCCAATTGGCTTCATATTTCCAGGATGGGAAGCGGAAGAAACTTATCCCTTTTGTGTCATCAACCGGTTGGATACCACCACCGGGGAAATTGCCACCATTTGTTGAGACTTTGATTGATAAGGACAATGATCTCTTTAGGCGACATTTTAGGCCTTATAAAGAGAAACCTAATTTGACGCAGGGTGAAGTCAAGGCTTTGAGAGAATTAATGCATTATAAGCAAATTGTAATTAAGCCTGCGGACAAAGGGAGTGCGGTGGTTATACTCAGTAGGGAACAATATACACAGGAAGTTTACAGACAATTACAAGACAAAATATATTATAAAAAGTTGGATGGTCCCATTTATTTAGAAACAATACCGATAGTTCATAATATTTTACAAGATTTAAAAAGAAAAAAATTCATTTCAGAAAAGCAAGTTAAATATTTACAAGGTGAATCTACACCAAGACCACGGAGATTTTATATTTTGCCAAAAATCCATAAGGCTCCTGAGAAGTGGACAATTCCCTTTGAGTTACCACCAGGAAGACCCATCGTCTCGGATTGCAGTAGTGAGACGTATCGCACTGCAGAATTTATAGATTATTTTTTGAATCCTTTGTCCATAAAACATAATTCGTACGTTAAAGATACTTATCATTTCATTGAGATTGTTAAAACTTTAAAAGTCCCTCCAAATTCGTTCTTTTTTACCATAGACATAGATAGTTTGTATACCAATATAGATACTCCAGCGGGTTTGATGGCAGTTAAAAAAGTTTTTCAAAAATACCCGGATCCTAAGAGGCCTGATCAACATATTTTGGACTTATTAAACATAAATTTAACTAGAAATGATTTTGAATTTAATGGGGAATTTTATTTACAGATCAAAGGGACAGCTATGGGCAAAAAGTTTGCCCCCGCCTATGCTAACATTTTTATGGCAATTTGGGAAGAGGCGGCTTTGGCAAAGTGCCCTGTTCAACCATTGCATTATTTGAGGTATTTAGACGATATTTGGGGAATTTGGACGGGAACATTGGACCAATTTGAAGAGTTCATTAAAATTTTGAATACACATGATTCATCGATAAAACTTAAATATAATACACATGAAAAATTTATTGATTTTTTAGACACAACAATTTACAAGGGTCCTAAATATGGTGAGACACGCACATTGGACATCAAAGTGTTTTTTAAAGAAACAGATACGCACGCACTATTGTTTAAGACTAGTTTCCATCCAAGACATACCTTTAGAGGACTAATTAAATCCCAATTAATAAGGTTTTGGAGGATATGCACACAACATGCAGACTTCAAGGATGCTGTCAGGATTTTGTTTAGTGCTTTAAGAAAGAGAGGATATTCGAGATCCTTTTTAAGAAATAGTTTTAAAGCTTTTCGGATACAGAAGGATAACATTGATGGGGAAATTATTCCTTTAATTACTACTTTTTCCTCAATTAGTTTATTACTAAATCATAAATTCAAGGACAATTTTTTGACAACAATTAAAAATCAAGGCAATTTGGCCAATTACCAGATCATTTCAGCTTATAGAAGAAACAAAAATCTTAGAGATTTGTTGGTTCATGCCAGGCTCCAACCAATTGGGCATATTAAAATTAATTGTTTGGAAAAATACTTTTGTCAATTGACGTATGTTCGAAATGCAGCCACTAGGCGGATATTTAAAATCGCACAACGGTTTAATTGGCGTTCGACCAATTGTATTTATATTGTTTTTTGTAGTAAATGTGGTAAAAAATATGTTGGAGAAACAAGAAATTCAATAAGCCTGAGAGTGACTCAGCACGTCTATAACATCCGACATAAGACAAAAATGGAGATGTTGATTGTTCAGCATTTTGTTTTTCATGGATTGCAATCTTTCAGAGTTGCAGGACTCCAAAGGAATATTTCCTGGAGTGATTTCGAGAGGAAGAAAGTTGAACGTAGATGGATTCATAATTTAAGTACAAGGAATCCATTTGGTTTAAATGTTTGAGTGGAAATTGCACCGAACCTTTTTAGCCCCTACCTGGTTTTCTTTTTCTAAACCTAACCTTAGTTCCTACCCCTTCCCACTTCCATACCCCAATCCAAAACCCTTACCCATTTTCCTGACCCTTACCCCAACCCCAATCCCTTGCCCTAACCCCAACCCCATCCCAATCCCTAATCCTAACCCTAACCCTAACCTGACCCCCATCCCTAGCCCTAATCCTGACCCCCATCCCATGCCCTTACCCTAACCCAGATCCCAATTCCTAATCCTAACCCCTATCCCAATCCCTAACCCCTAATCCTAACCTGACCCCCATCCCGATCCCTAACCCTAACCAGATCCCTTACCCCTGTCCTTAGCCCTAACCCAGTCCTAACCCAAAGCCCAAGTCCAAAACCCTTTCATTTTGTTTTTTATGTGTATAGTATAAATATATAAATAAATAAATATATAAGTTTTTAAATACAATAAGTTAAATACAAGTTAGTAATTTCATTTAGTTATTTTGTTTTTAAGTTTTTTTAAAATAACATTTATTTAAATATAAGAGAGTAATTTCATTGAGTTTGTTAAAATTAAAAAAGATTTTTATTTAAATACAAGAAGAGAGTAAATTTAATTTAGTTATACTGATTCTAGTTTTTAAAAAAATAAATATTAGTTAAAACCAAGGTTATCTACAAGTAGAGTTTTGGTTGAAGGGAGGGGCTACTATATAAGGCATACAAGTAGAGTTTTGGTTGAAGGGAGGGGCTACTATATAAGGCAGAGTAAGTGCCGCGGAAGCCTCATTCCTTCTTGGAACTTCAGAGAGACAGGTTGTGTCTGCAAGCTCTCTTCTTTATTGCGTTTTTTCACTCTCGTTCGTTTTCAGTGTGCCTAGGCTTGAAAAAGACCCACAGGGGTCGAAACGTCGCCTCATAGGCACACACTTTTTATTTAAAACAACTAAATAGAGAGTTTTAAGTTGGTTTTTCTAAAAAAATAATTAGTTTTGTGTTTATTTTGTTTTATTGTTTTGTAGAATATTTAATTTGTGATTAAATTATAATAACAAAGGCTACATTAACCTGATGAGACCCCGTTGGGTCGACGAGGAGGATGGGTGGACCACCGTTACCTACAAGAGAGGGCGGGGTCGCACCCATCAACAGTTTTGGGACAGGGGAGCGGGAGGTCGCCGGGGGATGGACCGCGCACGTCCCGTTTCCTGGAACAGGAGACGGGCTCAGTCCCCTCCCCCTAACCCCCTAACCCTAACCCTAACCCTAACCCCCTAACCCCCTAACCCCCTAACCCTAACCCCCTAACCCCTAACCCTAACCCCTAACCCTCTAACCCTCTAACCCTAACCCTAACCCTAACCCTAACCCTAACCCTCCTAACCACCCCCCTCCCCTTTCCCTAATCCTAACCCCTCCCCTTCCCTTTTTCCTAAACTTAACCACTCCCCCTACCCTTTCCCTAACCCTAACCACCTTTCCCCACCCTCCTTAGTTTCATCCTGCTCATCACTTGGCCTTTGACCTTTTTTTCTCCTGGATCGGACTCTCATGGAACCTGGAGGATGGCGGCGTTGGAAAGCTGGACCCTGAATTAGTGGGAATGGAGGTAACTTGCATCTCTCTGTGACATTCGAGAGCTTAGTTACTCCAGGATGTTTCCCTTTGGGAGACTGTTGCGCCCCCTTGTGGTGGTCATGGCCTCTTGAAATTGACACCGATGGAAAGCCGATGGCTGACAACCCCCGTGACTCTTAAAACATTTTCTCACTTTGTTTCCTTTAATATAATTTTTTTTCATCCTAATATGGCTCATCTTGAATCCACTTCCTGGTCTGGGGCCTGCTGGGTAATCTGTCTTTTTCACGTTTTTTCATTATTTCAGTGATTTAACTAGGCTAAAAGACCTTGTTGTCATATATTTTCGGACTCGTCTTATTGTGCGGCTTCAGAATTTTTACTTTTCGTGGCCGCTTTTGACTTTTTAATATTCTAACCATGACAGAACACTCCGTCTCACACAGTGACCTCTTGACGATGTGCACTCGCCCACATCTATAAAGTTAACTTAAATTAGACACACCTCCTGGAGTCGAGCGGTGTATGGGACACAGGAGTGGCTTGAACACCGGGTGACGGCGGAGGAGGGCTGGACCTCGGCTCTGATTGGCTGGACTGAGGCTATCTGTTGGTGCTAACATCCAGTGTTGGCTGATCAGTTGGTAAGTTGTCCTTTATCCCATTTTTCAATTATGTCCCTCTTCTCTTCCTCACCTAGACTGTGCTTGGCTCTCTGGAGGTTTTACAATTAAATTATTGTTTATTCAGTATAATTAAAATAATTAATTACTTTAATAAAATTGTTAACAGTTGCTCTGATTTCCCTTCTTTTGCGGTTAGCTTCGCCACTGTTAGCGTTCGCTTAACGAACATATTTTAAATATAATACTTTAAAAGCAATATTTGATGGTTACTGGCATAATCTATGGAACCACTTTACTGGGTTTAAACGTTTTTCGATCCTGTTCTTATTTCAATTTTCTGATTTAAACTGTTGATGGCTGGGGTGATAGTATTAAAATGGAAATAATACTAATAAAACTAGGCTTTATTAGCACTAATATGATCACCTGACACCCACTGCCTTTTAGCTTTAACCTTTGACCTCCGCTAATTGGCTATGGAATACACACCGGGATCTGATCAATCTCGGCGGGCCCCCCTCGAGTAGGGTGTCTGGTGGTAATGGCCGAAACACCCGAGGATCTTGAGGTTCACCACTGAGGATGTATTCCACAACTCGTCTTATTGAATTAGTTTATTACTTAGTTATTACTTAATTTATTTATCCAGGAATGAATACAAAAGTAGGGGAATAAAATAGAATAAACTACAAAAATAAAATTAAATATTCAGATGAGACACAATAATTTAATATAAAATAATAAAATTTTATTCAATGACATTAATATATATAATATAAAATAAAATATAATGAAAAATGATTTGTTAATTAAACTCAATTACATTTTATTAGTTGTTCTCCCTTAACCATTTTGCTTTTCAGCATATTTATGAGTCCTTTCGGGGACCTTCAAGTTGATGTTGCAGGTTCCCTTCCCTCACATTCTCACTTACTGTCTCCCTCCGCTTCCCTCTCCCTTCTTACGGGGGGTGATGGGTTGGGGAGGGGGACTCAGGGCTGCCTAGCTGGCACGGTATTGGTGAAGATGTAGGCACATCTCCCTTTACTGAACACCCTGTTCCCTCTCTTCTCTCTCTCTCTCTCTCTCTCTTTGTATCTCTCTGTATCTCTCTCTCTCTCTCTCTCTCTCTCTTTCTCTCCCTACCTCACATTCTCACTTTCTGTCTCCCTCCGCTTCCCTCTCCCTTCTTACGGGGGGTGATGGGTTGGGGAGGGGGACTCAGGGCTGCCTAGCTGGCACGGTATTGGTGAAGATGTAGGCACATCTCCCTTTACTGAACACCCTGTTCCCTCTCCTCTCTCTCTCTCTCTCTCTCTCTGTATATCTCTCTCTCTCTCTCTCTCTCTCTCTCTCTTTCTCTCCCTACCTCACATTCTCACTTTGTCTCCCTCCGCTTCCCTCTCCCTTCTTACGGGGGGTGATGGGTTGGGGAGGGGGACTCAGGGCTGCCTAGCTGGCACGGTATTGGTGAAGATGTAGGCACATCTCCCTTTACTGAACACCCTGTTCCCTCTCCTCTCTCTCTCTCTCTCTCTCTCTCTCTCTGTATCTCCCTACCTCACATTCTCACTTTCTGTCTCCCTCCACTTCCCTCTCCCTTCTTACGGGGGGTGATGGGTTGGGGAGGGGGACTCAGGACTGCCTGGCTGGCACGGTATTGGTGAAGATGTAGGCACATCTCCCTTTACTGAACACCCTGTTCCCTCTCTTCTCTCTCTCTCTCTCTCTCTCTTTGTATCTCTCTGTATCTCTCTCTCTCTCTCTCTCTCTCTCTCTCTCTCTCTCTCTTTCTCTCCCTACCTCACATTCTCACTTTCTCTCTCCCTCCGCTTCCCTCTCCCTTCTTACGGGGGGTGATGGGTTGGGGAGGGAGACTCAGGGCTGCCTAGCTGGCACGGTATTGGTGAAGATGTAGGCACATCTCCCTTTACTGAACACCCTGTTCCCTCTCCTCTCTCTCTCTCTCTCTCTCTGTATATCTCTCTCTCTCTCTCTCTCTCTCTCTCTCTTTCTCTCCCTACCTCACATTCTCACTTTGTCTCCCTCCGCTTCCCTCTCCCTTCTTACGGGGGGTGATGGGTTGGGGAGGGGGACTCAGGGTTGCCTAGCTGGCACGGTATTGGTGAAGATGTAGGCACATCTCCCTTTACTGAACACCCTGTTCCCTCTCCTCTCTCTCTCTCTCTCTCTCTCTCTCTCTGTATCTCCCTACCTCACATTCTCACTTTCTGTCTCCCTCCACTTCCCTCTCCCTTCTTACGGGGGGTGATGGGTTGGGGAGGGGGACTCAGGACTGCCTGGCTGGCACGGTATTGGTGAAGATGTAGGCACATCTCCCTTTACTGAACACCCTGTTCCCTCTCCTCTGCTTCATCCTTCCTCTCGCTACTCACGTTTTTCCTTTTTTAGTGGAGGGGGATTCGCTCGACCTGGGTCTCCAGGGCTGCGTTCCCCCTCTCCTTCCCTCTCCTCTCCAACAGGTTTACCTAGCTGGTACGGTATTTGTGAGGGTGTAGGCACATCTCCCTTTACTGAACACCCTGCTCCCTCTCCTCTGCTTTGTCCTTCCTCTCGCCACTCACGTTTTTCCTTTTTTACTGGAGGGGGACTCGTTCGACCTGGGTCTCCAGGGCTGCGTTCCCCCTCTCCTTCCCTCCCCCTCCTCGCTCGACCTGGGTCTCCAGGGCTGCGTTCCCCCTCTCCTTCCCTCCCCCCTCGTCGCTCGACCTGGGTCTCCAGGGCTGCGTTCCCCCTCTCCTTTCCTCCCCTCTCCTCGCTCGACCTGGGTCTCCAGGGCTGCGTTCCCCCTCTCCTTCCCTCCCCTCTCCTCGCTCGACCTGGGTCTCCAGGGCTGCGTTCCCCCTCTCCTTCCCTCCCCTCTCCAACGGGTTTGCCTGGCTGGCACGGTATTGGTGTAGATGTAGGCACATCTCCCTTTACTGAACACCCTGTTCCCTCTCCTCTGCTTTGTCTCTCCCCTCTGTCCCCTTTCTTCTACCAACTCCCTCCCCTTCCCTCTCCCTTCTCGTGGGGGCTGGTGGGTTGGGGAGGGGGACTCAGGGCTGCCTAGCTGGCACGGTATTGGTGAAGATGTAGGCACATCTCCCTTTACTGAACACCCTGTTCCCTCTCCTCTGCTTCGTCCTTCCTCTCGATGCTCACGCTTTTTCTTTTTTTAGTGGAGGGGGACTCGCTCGACCTGGGTCTCCAGGGCTGCGTTCCCCCTCTCCTTCCCTCCCCTCTACAACGGGTTTGCCTAGCTGGCACGGTATTGGTGTAGATGTAGACACATCTCCCTTTACTGGACACCTGGTCTCCTCTTCCGTTACGCCTGATTTCTTTGTTGTTGGTGTGGTCACCCAGAACCCCTTCTTCCCCCAATCCGATACCGGTGATACACAGCGATGGGAGATTGTCTGAGTGACATGCGCCGGCCAGTGCTTTGCCCTTGACTCCCCACACCATACCGCGTGCGTCGTCGGACCACAAGGGGGGATTCATTGAGATAGATTATCTTACCCTAACCCCTAACCCTAACCCTAACCCCTAACCCCTAACCCTAACCCCTAACCCTAACCCCTAACCCCTAACCCTAACCCTAACCCCTACCCCTAACCCTAACCCTAACCCCTAACCCTAACCCTAACCCTAACCCTTTCCCAATCCTATTCCTTCCCCATTCCTAATCCTAACCCTAACCCTAACCCATCCCCCGCCCTGTTCCCTTACCCTAACCTTAACCCCTTTCCCTATTCCTGGCCCTAACCCCAACCCACAGCCCCAACCTTAAACCCTCATCCTAACCCCAATCCCATTCCCTTACCCTAACCCTAACCCCTTCCCCTTTCCCAATTTCCTTCCCTATTCCTAATCCTAACCCTATTCCATATTCCTTACCCCTATCCTGTTCCCTTACCCTAACCCTAACCACTTCCCCTTACCCTAATCCTAACCCCAACCCATAGCCCTAACCCTGATCCTATACCCTAACCCTAACCACAATCTCCTTCCCAATTCCTAATCCTAACCCCAGTCCCATTTCCTTTCCCCATCTTATTTTTGTTCTTTTTATAAAAAATATATAATACTTAAATGTATTAAAAACTTTCACATGAATATATTAAAATATTTAAAATAAATACTTTAAAAATTTATATTAAAAAATAACATTATTTATTTCATTAAAAAACGTTATATAGTTCATTTTTTATAAGTTAAAATGATTTCATAATTGTTTGTATTAAAAAACATTTAGTTGGTTATTCAGTTTTACTGTGGTGATAGCTTTTTGTTTTAAAATTGAAAGCCGAAAGGGGCGGAGCCTGGAAGCTATATAGGGAGGAAGCCAACAGCCCAGGCTCATTCTGAGTTTGTTCTTCGTCGTAGACAGACGCAAGTTGGACAGCAGAGATTTTTTGATTTTTGGAGTGTGCCCAGGCCTGAAGAAGACCTAGCAAGGTCGAAACGTCGCCACAGCGGCACACATTTTATTTTTTAACCTTTTTATAAGGAATTTTTAGTTTATTTTATTTTTCAAAGAATTATTTTCATTTCTTTGTTTTATTTAACAAAAAAAACAACAAAAAAACTTAAAAAAATATAGAAAAACTTTACCAGCCCTCCATCATGGCTGATGGAGGGTGGCAGCAGGTCCGCTACGGGAGAAGGGGTCGCTCCCGTATGCGGACCTATAATTCTCGACCCCAAACTTCAGACCAGGATTGGTCTTCTTGGGACCGGGGAGGGAGGGGTCCCGGAGGGAAGGACCGTGCATTCCTCGGTCCTCCCCAGGGAGGACGGGGCCGTAACCCACGTCCTAACCAGCCTGTGCCTCCCTTCGGTTTTCCTTCCTTCCCTCGCCGTCCTCCTCCTTTGCCACCACGGTATTGGGGGCCACAGCAAAGGTCCTATGCGGATGTGGTTCGCCAAGCCAATCCCAGATGGGATGTCAATGCCTGGGGTAGTGGTTTTTTCCAGCGACCTTGGTTTAGGCAGCAGGGGAGGTCTTTTCAACCCAGGGGACAGCAGAGAAACACATCTGCGGACCTCAAATTTGGGGCATTGGTGCGCCAACTAAAAAAGGTGATCAAGATTGTGCACCACTTGCAAAATGTCACTGGAGAGAAGTCTCAACCCCAAATGATCTCCCGAATGGTGGACATGTTGGCTAATGTAATTAAGCCAGCAGCCCCCAACGCCAAGACGGCTGACATGATCGTTGGTAATGCCAAAAACTGGGGCCATACAACCATGTTGATCCTTCAGGATCATTATGAAACAGCCTTGCAAGAGACGTTGGAGGGTTTGGTCCTGGATCAAGATGTGGATTGGAAGGTGGCTTTTGAAGTTGCAACGAGGTGGGCCCGGCGTAATTTGCCACGATTGCCACGGGAAGTGGTTGAGCACGCTGAAGCCTTGGTGACAGCTGCCATGGGACCGGATGGGGACCCTCACAAGGATAGGGCAACCGAGTCAACCGATACAGGACCACAACAGGGAGACGAACCAATACAGGGAGACGAACCAACACAGGGGACATTGAGACGCCGACGCACACAGGAGGACCCTTCCCAGGTGGCCTTTGTAGAGGAGGTGGTTATAACACACCAACAATCTACCCAAACAAATGGGGAACAAGGGGAACAAGAGACTGCACAAAAACAAGGGGGACAAGGGGACGGCCCAAATGACGACAATTTTTGGGACGAAATTTTTCTGGCGTCCCCACCACTCTCAGAGGTTCCCCCTCAGCCACCGAGGGAACAGAGGGTCCGGAGAAGGGATCCGAGTTTGGAGGAACCAAGGTCCGATGAGGAGCTTGTCACAGCTCCTCCTAAGGTCATTACGGTCGAAGCTCAGGTTCACAGAGAGCCGCAAAGCGGTTCATGTGAAGGAGGGGATTTGCTAGACTTTGAGTCAGTTCTTGAGGAGGCGAGTACCAATTTGGTCTCTACCCCACAACCTAACAAATTTGGACCGACCAGACACATTAGAACAGACCGTAAAATGGTGGATTGGACAGTTTCGGTTTCCAAGAAGTGGCTCTTTATTGGAGATTCAAATTTATCCAGACTCCCTTATCATGGATTTTCAGATCTCCAGATTGACAGCTTTCCAGGAGCTAATTTTCGGCACCTGGGGGCTGTTCTTTTGAAGGCGGTTGTGCAAGTTCGGGTTGAGAAAGTGCTCATCTCATGTGGGCTAAATAGCCGAGGGCAAAAGTTTAAGGAAACAACACTTAAGCAGTTGCAGACAGCCATTCGTATGGTGAAGAGGCGGTTTCCATATGCGGAAATATGGCTTCCTTTGCTTAACTATTCAACAGCCTTGCCCGAGATGGAGCAAAGGAACCTGATCAAGCTGAACGCCCACATTTTCAAGAACTTGCCCTTTATCAGCCAGCTCCCTGAGGATAGTTTCCAGACTGAGAAGGACAATATTCACTGGACCAGGGAGACGGCACGAGCCATGTTTGACCATTGGTCAACTGCGTTAAACTTGAAAGCCCCTTAAACCCTCAGAGGGAGGGGCATGGGGGTTATAAACCCCTGACTGCGCAAAATGTTATCATTTTGGCCAAACATTTCACTCCCACACAGGCTCAATTAGACATTTTGAACAGAGGTCTTACCTTTATTCCCACTTTAGATTTACAAAAGGGACAAAAATATCAATTAAGAATGGATATACAAAATTATCATCGGAAATTGAGCCTGGCAGCTTACTTTAAAGATTCGCAACAAACTGGGAAACAACCATTTACGCCACCTTCAGATTGGATTCCACCAAAACATAAAGTGCCAGACGAAATTCATTTATTGATTGAAAAGGATTTAAAAGATTTTAATAAATATTTCACAATACGAGATGAAAAATCAAACTTGACAAGGGAAGAAGTTCAAGCAATTAGACAACTTATGAGGGCAAAACATATTATTATTAAACCTGCAGATAAGGGTAGTTCGGTGGTGGTTTTGGATAGAGAACAATATGTCTTGGAAGTCTCTAGACAGTTAAATGACCAAACTTATTATAAAAAATTAGAAGAACCTATTTATTTAAAAACAATTCCCATAATTCATGATATTGTGGATACATTAAAAGTTAAAAAATTCATTAATCACAAACAGGCAAAATATTTAAAAGGTTTGAGTGAACCTAGGGAAAGGCGGTTTTATGTCCTTCCCAAGATTCACAAGCCCCCGGAGACGTGGACAATTCCATTTGAGGTTCCTCCGGGTAGGCCCATTGTTTCTGATTGTGGGAGTGAAACTTATGCAACAGCTGAGTTTATTGATTTTTTTCTGAATCCATTATCAGTTTTTCATCCTTCTTACGTGAAGGACACATATCATTTCATTGACATTGTGAAGGATTTACAAATTTCTGAAAATGCTTTCTTTTTTAGTTTAGATGTGGACAGTTTGTACACCAATATTCCCATTGCTGCGGGATTGGAAACGGTTAGAAAAGTTTTTTTAAAGTACCCTGATGAGAATAGACCGGACGAGGAAGTATTAAGATTACTTGAAATTAATTTGACTAGGAATGATTTTGTTTTTGATGAGAAGTTTTATTTGCAGATTAAAGGGACTGCTATGGGGAAGAGATTTGCCCCCGCATATGCAAATATCTTTATGGCTAATTGGGAAGAAGGGGCATTAGCCAAGTGCCCAAAGAAACCATTGCATTATCTCCGGTTTTTGGATGACATATGGGGGGTATGGGGTTATTCTTTGGAAGAATTTAAAGAGTTTATGGAAATTTTGAATACCCATGACCCCTCTATCAAACTAAAATTTGAAATTAATTCATCATCCATTGATTTCCTAGACACGACGGTCTACAAGGGTTGTGATTTTGCTTTAAGTGGGAAACTGGATGTTAAAGTTTTTTTCAAGAAGACGGATACGCATGCTCTTTTATTTAAGTCCAGTTTTCATCCTCAACATACTTTTAAGGGACTTGTTAAGTCGCAACTTTTACGTTTTTCTCGGATTTGTACGAGACAGGAAGATTTTTGGGAAGCGGTAAATATTTTATTTCGAGCGCTACGTAGTAGAGGCTATTCCAGGCCCTTTTTGAGAAAATGTTTGGCATCTTTTAGGGAACAAAAACTTATAAAGCAAAATAAGATGGTTCCCTTAATTACCCAATTTTCTTCCGTTAGTAGAATTCTTAATTTTAGATTTAAAGAAAATTTTCGCACGATTTTGGGTAATTCGGGGCTGTTGAGTGATTATGAGGTCATTTCAGCATACAAGAAAAATAAAAATTTAAAAGACCTTTTAGTTAGAGCTAAGCTCAAATCTTTGAAAGAGCAATCCCATAGGGATATGGAGAATTTTTGTTTATTAAAATATGTAAAAAATTCGAACACCAAAAGAATATTTAAAATAACACAAGATTTCTCACCGCAAACTAAAAATGTGGTATATTTGATTTTTTGCACAAAATGTGACATGAAATATGTCGGTGAAACGAAAAACACAATTCGGATGAGAATTTGGCAACATAAATATAATATTGTAAATAAAAAAGCAACTCATACTCCCTTGGTGAGACACTTTCTTTCACACGGATTCCAAGCACTTAGGATTGCAGGAATTCAGAGTAATATGATTTGGACACTTGGGGAGAGGAGGACCAAAGAAAGACAGTGGATCTATAGATTAAACACAAGGCAACCATTTGGTCTGAATCTTAAAAGGCGGTGAGTTTGCTTTAGAAAAGAGGCCAAGACTGAGCTGATCTGGCCTATGAGCCTGGCTTAAGTTTATTCCCTATCCCCAATTCTTACCCTATCCCCATCCCATTCCCTTACCCCAATCCCAACTCCTTTCCCAATCCTATTCCTTCCCCATTCCTAATCCTAACCCTAACCCTAACCCATCCCCCGCCCTGTTCCCTTACCCTAACCTTAACCCCTTTCCCTATTCCTGGCCCTAACCCCAACCCACAGCCCCAACCTTAAACCCTCATCCTAACCCCAATCCCATTCCCTTACCCTAACCCTAACCCCTTCCCCTTTCCCAATTTCCTTCCCTATTCCTAATCCTAACCCTATTCCATATTCCTTACCCCTATCCTGTTCCCTTACCCTAACCCTAACCACTTCCCCTTACCCTAATCCTAACCCCAACCCATAGCCCTAACCCTGATCCTATACCCTAACCCTAACCACAATCTCCTTCCCAATTCCTAATCCTAACCCCAGTCCCATTTCCTTTCCCCATCTTATTTTTGTTCTTTTTATAAAAAATATATAATACTTAAATGTATTAAAAACTTTCACATGAATATATTAAAATATTTAAAATAAATACTTTAAAAATTTATATTAAAAAATAACATTATTTATTTCATTAAAAAACGTTATATAGTTCATTTTTTATAAGTTAAAATGATTTCATAATTGTTTGTATTAAAAAACATTTAGTTGGTTATTCAGTTTTACTGTGGTGATAGCTTTTTGTTTTAAAATTGAAAGCCGAAAGGGGCGGAGCCTGGAAGCTATATAGGGAGGAAGCCAACAGCCCAGGCTCATTCTGAGTTTGTTCTTCGTCGTAGACAGACGCAAGTTGGACAGCAGAGATTTTTTGATTTTTGGAGTGTGCCCAGGCCTGAAGAAGACCTAGCAAGGTCGAAACGTCGCCACAGCGGCACACATTTTATTTTTTAACCTTTTTATAAGGAATTTTTAGTTTATTTTATTTTTCAAAGAATTATTTTCATTTCTTTGTTTTATTTAACAAAAAAAACAACAAAAAAACTTAAAAAAATATAGAAAAACTTTACCAGCCCTCCATCATGGCTGATGGAGGGTGGCAGCAGGTCCGCTACGGGAGAAGGGGTCGCTCCCGTATGCGGACCTATAATTCTCGACCCCAAACTTCAGACCAGGATTGGTCTTCTTGGGACCGGGGAGGGAGGGGTCCCGGAGGGAAGGACCGTGCATTCCTCGGTCCTCCCCAGGGAGGACGGGGCCGTAACCCACGTCCTAACCCTAACCCTAACCCTCTGACCAATAGGGGGTACTCTAAACGTTTCCTGCGGGAGGTTAAAACAGAGGTTACACAAGTTTTCAGGGACAATAAGGAGTATAAAAGGGGAGAGGCGGGCTCCCCGCTCATTCCCATGGTAACGACCTACTCACACCATGTAGGAAAATTTACTTCTGTGTTAAAAAAGAACTTTCAACATATTCAGGATAATTGTGACTCATGGAGAAAATTTAGGATGATATCGGCCTACAGGAGAAACAGGAACCTAAAGGACATTTTGGTCCACACCAAAATGGATAAAAAGGAACCAAGCAAGAATCCTTTTTTGTTGCATTATGTACCTTTTATTTTTAGCGGGCCCTCGGGAAGAGGTCAACCAATTCCAAATAGAATTTTACCACACGAGAAAAATGTTGTGTACGCTATCCAGTGTCAGCATTGTAACAAGCTGTATATTGGTGAGACAAGTAGAGCCCTGAAAATTAGAGTTTATGAACACTTGTATCAAATTAAACAGGGCAATATGTCTGTAATTCTTTATGCTCATTTTATGAGACATGGCATCCAAAACTTTAAATATATTGGTCTTGAATGTAAACCGTCTTGGACTACAGCTCAAAGAAAACGATATGAAAGTATGTTGATAAAGGAATTGTCTACTGTCTCGCCAAATGGCCTAAATGAAAAATTATAGAATTGAATATGGTTCATAGCATGAGGGTGATCTTTGATTGGAGGTGGTCGAGCATATAGCTAACAGGATCTGGGAGTAAAACTTAGATTGTTTGTGTTTTGTGTTGTAAATTATACCTTCCCCCCCCCTTTTTTTTATGTATTCTTACAAGAATTTGCATGAGTTTGCAGTGTTTGAGCACTTTATAGATTGATTTACAGTCTGGATACAGCACTTATTTCTTTTCTTTTGGAACCACGTGTTGGTTCCTTTTATGATTTGAAGGTTTGAGTTTATTATCTATATTGCATGAATTACGTTGATGGATTGTTTTATTTATATCATGTCTTATTAATCTAATGATTTTCCTCCCAGATGTTCAGAGGTTGAGGATCATTCAAGGGAAAAGTGGAATATAATAGAGGGAAAAGGTACTAGCAGTTGAGCAGGGTAATTAAAATTATATGATTTATTTATTTCAAGTTAATTTGGACTTGTGTATTTATTTATTTATTTATTTAATTTATTCATCAATTTATTTATTTATCTTACTTATTTATTGGTTGATTGATTTAGCATATTCTTTCTAAAGGGTTTTTCTTTATCCTAATTTAGACATATTTTGATTTCCTTACCCTGTGACCGATTGCCCTGACCTTAACCATTTGGAGCTTAATGCCTAACCCTAACCATTTTCCGATTTAATGCCTAACCTTAACCAGCTTGAATTTTATGCCTAACCCTAACCAATTGTTGAACCTTATGCCTAATCTTAACCAGCTTTTTGAACTTTATGCCTAACCCTAACCAACTTTATTTTTAAACTGTTGGAGTGGTTACACTGGATGGCCTTTGTTGGTTGACCCTTCCTGAGGGTCCCTAAATTAAATTTATAAAAATGTATTTGGATTATTTCATGTGAAGGAAGGAGGAGCATCTCAAACTGTCTGGTTTTAATTTATAAAAGAGATAACCAGCGCCTGTGCACTTAGTAACTTCCTCTTAACGAGGAAGATTACTGCTTTGTCCCCTAACCTAACCCTAACCCTAACCCTAGTGGCCAAGCCCTCCCCCTCCTTAACCCCAATTTTTAGTCCTAGTCCCTAGCCCCAAACCCGTTTCCCTAACCCTAACCCTCGAGGACCTAAAGAAAAAAAACTTAAAAGGAAGAAAACTTAAAAGAAAAACTTAAAGGAAAAGCTAAGAAAAGCTAAAGCAAAAAGCTAAAGAAAGCAATATAAAGCCGTACAGTGCATATTAAAAAACTTAATACCGAGGTAGGGTAGCAAGGGAGGGTTAGTTGACAGAGGCTGTCGAAGGGAAAGGATGTGGTAGAGAGAGCAGCCAAGGGCCGGGGATAGTCTAGGCCAAGTCGGTCAGACTTCCGCATCATACATCAGCGCGCCTGAGGAAGGCCGTGTCAGGCCGAAACGTTGCGCCAATGCTGATGATGGCAAGATGCCAAATTTTTGGAACCCCCGCCACCTTCGGGTGGTGGACATTTAGGGCCGGGTCAGTTTCAGCCAGAGTGATGGACCGTGCACTTCCCGTCCCCCAAGGGGTGGATGGGCTTTACCTCTCACCTAACCAGCCTGTGCCTCCTCTGGTCTGGGCTGGCCTGGTCTAATTTTTAGAGCCCTAGTGGCCAAGCCCTCCCCCTCCTTAACCCCAATTTTTAGTCCTAGTCCCTAGCCCCAAACCCGTTTCCCTAACCCTAACCCTCGAGGACCTAAAGAAAAAAAACTTAAAAGGAAGAAAACTTAAAAGAAAAACTTAAAGGAAAAGCTAAGAAAAGCTAAAGCAAAAAGCTAAAGAAAGCAATATAAAGCCGTACAGTGCATATTAAAAAACTTAATACCGAGGTAGGGTAGCAAGGGAGGGTTAGTTGACAGAGGCTGTCGAAGGGAAAGGATGTGGTAGAGAGAGCAGCCAAGGGCCGGGGATAGTCTAGGCCAAGTCGGTCAGACTTCCGCATCATACATCAGCGCGCCTGAGGAAGGCCGTGTCAGGCCGAAACGTTGCGCCAATGCTGATGATGGCAAGATGCCAAATTTTTGGAACCCCCGCCACCTTCGGGTGGTGGACATTTAGGGCCGGGTCAGTTTCAGCCAGAGTGATGGACCGTGCACTTCCCGTCCCCCAAGGGGTGGATGGGCTTTACCTCTCACCTAACCAGCCTGTGCCTCCTCTGGTCTGGGCTGGCCTGGTCTAATTTTTAGAGCCCTAGTGGCCAAGCCCTCCCCCTCCTTAACCCCAATTTTTAGTCCTAGTCCCTAGCCCCAAACCCGTTTCCCTAACCCTAACCCTCGAGGACCTAAAGAAAAAAAACTTAAAAGGAAGAAAACTTAAAAGAAAAACTTAAAGGAAAAGCTAAGAAAAGCTAAAGCAAAAAGCTAAAGAAAGCAATATAAAGCCGTACAGTGCATATTAAAAAACTTAATACCGAGGTAGGGTAGCAAGGGAGGGTTAGTTGACAGAGGCTGTCGAAGGGAAAGGATGTGGTAGAGAGAGCAGCCAAGGGCCGGGGATAGTCTAGGCCAAGTCGGTCAGACTTCCGCATCATACATCAGCGCGCCTGAGGAAGGCCGTGTCAGGCCGAAACGTTGCGCCAATGCTGATGATGGCAAGATGCCAAATTTTTGGAACCCCCGCCACCTTCGGGTGGTGGACATTTAGGGCCGGGTCAGTTTCAGCCAGAGTGATGGACCGTGCACTTCCCGTCCCCCAAGGGGTGGATGGGCTTTACCTCTCACCTAACCAGCCTGTGCCTCCTCTGGTCTGGGCTGGCCTGGTCTAATTTTTAGAGCCCTAGTGGCCAAGCCCTCCCCCTCCTTAACCCCAATTTTTAGTCCTAGTCCCTAGCCCCAAACCCGTTTCCCTAACCCTAACCCTCGAGGACCTAAAGAAAAAAAACTTAAAAGGAAGAAAACTTAAAAGAAAAACTTAAAGGAAAAGCTAAGAAAAGCTAAAGCAAAAAGCTAAAGAAAGCAATATAAAGCCGTACAGTGCATATTAAAAAACTTAATACCGAGGTAGGGTAGCAAGGGAGGGTTAGTTGACAGAGGCTGTCGAAGGGAAAGGATGTGGTAGAGAGAGCAGCCAAGGGCCGGGGATAGTCTAGGCCAAGTCGGTCAGACTTCCGCATCATACATCAGCGCGCCTGAGGAAGGCCGTGTCAGGCCGAAACGTTGCGCCAATGCTGATGATGGCAAGATGCCAAATTTTTGGAACCCCCGCCACCTTCGGGTGGTGGACATTTAGGGCCGGGTCAGTTTCAGCCAGAGTGATGGACCGTGCACTTCCCGTCCCCCAAGGGGTGGATGGGCTTTACCTCTCACCTAACCAGCCTGTGCCTCCTCTGGTCTGGGCTGGCCTGGTCTAATTTTTAGAGCCCTAGTGGCCAAGCCCTCCCCCTCCTTAACCCCAATTTTTAGTCCTAGTCCCTAGCCCCAAACCCGTTTCCCTAACCCTAACCCTCGAGGACCTAAAGAAAAAAAACTTAAAAGGAAGAAAACTTAAAAGAAAAACTTAAAGGAAAAGCTAAGAAAAGCTAAAGCAAAAAGCTAAAGAAAGCAATATAAAGCCGTACAGTGCATATTAAAAAACTTAATACCGAGGTAGGGTAGCAAGGGAGGGTTAGTTGACAGAGGCTGTCGAAGGGAAAGGATGTGGTAGAGAGAGCAGCCAAGGGCCGGGGATAGTCTAGGCCAAGTCGGTCAGACTTCCGCATCATACATCAGCGCGCCTGAGGAAGGCCGTGTCAGGCCGAAACGTTGCGCCAATGCTGATGATGGCAAGATGCCAAATTTTTGGAACCCCCGCCACCTTCGGGTGGTGGACATTTAGGGCCGGGTCAGTTTCAGCCAGAGTGATGGACCGTGCACTTCCCGTCCCCCAAGGGGTGGATGGGCTTTACCTCTCACCTAACCAGCCTGTGCCTCCTCTGGTCTGGGCTGGCCTGGTCTAATTTTTAGAGCCCTAGTGGCCAAGCCCTCCCCCTCCTTAACCCCAATTTTTAGTCCTAGTCCCTAGCCCCAAACCCGTTTCCCTAACCCTAACCCTCGAGGACCTAAAGAAAAAAAACTTAAAAGGAAGAAAACTTAAAAGAAAAACTTAAAGGAAAAGCTAAGAAAAGCTAAAGCAAAAAGCTAAAGAAAGCAATATAAAGCCGTACAGTGCATATTAAAAAACTTAATACCGAGGTAGGGTAGCAAGGGAGGGTTAGTTGACAGAGGCTGTCGAAGGGAAAGGATGTGGTAGAGAGAGCAGCCAAGGGCCGGGGATAGTCTAGGCCAAGTCGGTCAGACTTCCGCATCATACATCAGCGCGCCTGAGGAAGGCCGTGTCAGGCCGAAACGTTGCGCCAATGCTGATGATGGCAAGATGCCAAATTTTTGGAACCCCCGCCACCTTCGGGTGGTGGACATTTAGGGCCGGGTCAGTTTCAGCCAGAGTGATGGACCGTGCACTTCCCGTCCCCCAAGGGGTGGATGGGCTTTACCTCTCACCTAACCAGCCTGTGCCTCCTCTGGTCTGGGCTGGCCTGGTCTAATTTTTAGAGCCCTAGTGGCCAAGCCCTCCCCCTCCTTAACCCCAATTTTTAGTCCTAGTCCCTAGCCCCAAACCCGTTTCCCTAACCCTAACCCTCGAGGACCTAAAGAAAAAAAACTTAAAAGGAAGAAAACTTAAAAGAAAAACTTAAAGGAAAAGCTAAGAAAAGCTAAAGCAAAAAGCTAAAGAAAGCAATATAAAGCCGTACAGTGCATATTAAAAAACTTAATACCGAGGTAGGGTAGCAAGGGAGGGTTAGTTGACAGAGGCTGTCGAAGGGAAAGGATGTGGTAGAGAGAGCAGCCAAGGGCCGGGGATAGTCTAGGCCAAGTCGGTCAGACTTCCGCATCATACATCAGCGCGCCTGAGGAAGGCCGTGTCAGGCCGAAACGTTGCGCCAATGCTGATGATGGCAAGATGCCAAATTTTTGGAACCCCCGCCACCTTCGGGTGGTGGACATTTAGGGCCGGGTCAGTTTCAGCCAGAGTGATGGACCGTGCACTTCCCGTCCCCCAAGGGGTGGATGGGCTTTACCTCTCACCTAACCAGCCTGTGCCTCCTCTGGTCTGGGCTGGCCTGGTCTAATTTTTAGAGCCCTAGTGGCCAAGCCCTCCCCCTCCTTAACCCCAATTTTTAGTCCTAGTCCCTAGCCCCAAACCCGTTTCCCTAACCCTAACCCTCGAGGACCTAAAGAAAAAAAACTTAAAAGGAAGAAAACTTAAAAGAAAAACTTAAAGGAAAAGCTAAGAAAAGCTAAAGCAAAAAGCTAAAGAAAGCAATATAAAGCCGTACAGTGCATATTAAAAAACTTAATACCGAGGTAGGGTAGCAAGGGAGGGTTAGTTGACAGAGGCTGTCGAAGGGAAAGGATGTGGTAGAGAGAGCAGCCAAGGGCCGGGGATAGTCTAGGCCAAGTCGGTCAGACTTCCGCATCATACATCAGCGCGCCTGAGGAAGGCCGTGTCAGGCCGAAACGTTGCGCCAATGCTGATGATGGCAAGATGCCAAATTTTTGGAACCCCCGCCACCTTCGGGTGGTGGACATTTAGGGCCGGGTCAGTTTCAGCCAGAGTGATGGACCGTGCACTTCCCGTCCCCCAAGGGGTGGATGGGCTTTACCTCTCACCTAACCAGCCTGTGCCTCCTCTGGTCTGGGCTGGCCTGGTCTAATTTTTAGAGCCCTAGTGGCCAAGCCCTCCCCCTCCTTAACCCCAATTTTTAGTCCTAGTCCCTAGCCCCAAACCCGTTTCCCTAACCCTAACCCTCGAGGACCTAAAGAAAAAAAACTTAAAAGGAAGAAAACTTAAAAGAAAAACTTAAAGGAAAAGCTAAGAAAAGCTAAAGCAAAAAGCTAAAGAAAGCAATATAAAGCCGTACAGTGCATATTAAAAAACTTAATACCGAGGTAGGGTAGCAAGGGAGGGTTAGTTGACAGAGGCTGTCGAAGGGAAAGGATGTGGTAGAGAGAGCAGCCAAGGGCCGGGGATAGTCTAGGCCAAGTCGGTCAGACTTCCGCATCATACATCAGCGCGCCTGAGGAAGGCCGTGTCAGGCCGAAACGTTGCGCCAATGCTGATGATGGCAAGATGCCAAATTTTTGGAACCCCCGCCACCTTCGGGTGGTGGACATTTAGGGCCGGGTCAGTTTCAGCCAGAGTGATGGACCGTGCACTTCCCGTCCCCCAAGGGGTGGATGGGCTTTACCTCTCACCCGCCCCTCTCTTCCTCCTTTCGCCCTTGATCGCTAACGTAACCGTACGCCATTCAAGTGCTCGTCTACAAAAATTGTATTTTTGCCTGAAGAAGGTCCAGCAGGACCGAAACGTTGCTTTTACAAAGACTTCTGTAAACAATAAAAAGATCGCATCTGAACCTGAACTTGGAGCAGTCGTTTTTGTTGATTTTTCCACTCCTTCACGGAACGACCGCCAGGATGCCGATCGATCGGGGTGATCGTGGCTGGAACACCGTCTGGTACGGCAATCGCCGCAAGCGCGCCAGGTACGGGGCCTCACCATCGCCCACCAGACACGCCACACACTCCTATCAAACCAACAACTATAAGCGCTCATATGCGCAAGTGACCCGTGGTTCGCCTAGACGGGGGCTTGCGGCCAATTCCGCCCCCCTCCCCAGACAAGATGGCGCCCGGGCGCAGCAGTACAGACGTCCCGAACATCACCAAAATAATTGGCGCCCTAGATACGGCCAGCGCGCCGTCCATTTTCAGCGCTCCGATTACAACAGGCGCTCGCCACATAACGGGAGCGCTCCTTATGATAGACACTATGATCATAACCAGCGCTCCGGCGCCAGAGAGGCCACCAGGGGGCAGTGGTGGCGCTCCACCACGGCCGACCGACGGCAGACTACCAGTCTCCGGACCGGACCCCGCGCACCTGCCGCGGACCATAACAGACCCCCTACTTCAGATTCTACCGACCCGGACTTTACCAATAAAGTTCGCATTATTCACAGACTAATAAAGGCCATGCACCACCTCCAAAATGTCTCCGGTGACCAGCCCCCGGTCACCATTGATAAAATGACACAGACTCTGGCCACGATGATCAAGCCGGCGTCACCTACGGAGAAAACAGCGGACTTAATTACCGGTAATGCCAAAAACTGGGCCGTGACCACCCTTCTTATCCTCAAAGACCACCATTCCGACATGATAGAACAAGAATGTGAAAATCTATTAAACTTACCTGATCCGGAATGGAGGCAGCCGTTCGACGTGGCAGCGAACTGGGCGAGGCGCAACTTGGGGAGACGGCTCCTCCCCGAGACGGTGGAGCGCACGGAGGCCCTGCTGATCGCCAGGCAGGCAGACCGGAGGCCCCCGGCCCCAGCAATCGCCACGTCCCTCACAACGGAGACCGCACCGCTGGCTGACGCGCTTCCCCTGAGGCCTCCATCCTCTCCTGCGCCTCGAGGTGAGCGGCTAATCATCACGGCACAGGTGCACGCGAGACCGGAGTCTCGCGCGACGCACCCACCAACACCCTCCCCCCCTCCCCTCTCACCTCCTCTCCACTATTCCACTCCTCCGAAAAAAACCTTCTGTTCAACGGAGACGCAGACCACACCCAGGGCGGACACCAGGAGCGACCCGAGAGGAGACTGGTCCATATCGTCGCAGTCGGATGATCCGGACATCGTGCCACCCACGCACACCACGGCATCCAGAAACCAACCCACGGAGCCCAGGGACCAGAGACCACGACGCATCATCGCCACCAGGTCAGGAGCGTCGAAGGCCGCACCTCCTGCATCACCTACCTCCACTGCACACGCGGCCGAGCAGATGCTAGATGCTACAGAGCTCCTCCCCCAACCCCGCCCTCAACCCCTCCCCCACCTACTTACCTGCACTCCATCGACGATGACGTCACCGGAGCCCGGATGCTGGGGAGCACCACCACCATCACCACCTGCACCACCCGGCCCTCCTACATCCCCGGCTCCAGGCGTGGACTCCCCCATGGACCTGACCGGTGAGGCAGCCGACAGCCCCCGTGGGAGCCCTCAGGTAACCCCGAACATGCCAGGTACCTCCACGTCCCCCCTGAAAAAGACCACCTTTCAGCCTTCAATAGACTTTTTTAAACGCGGTGGGGACAACACTACACACACTGATAACTCACCACCGGCCACACCCACACGCAGGCCCACCAGACACATTAACACGACCCACAAGGTCAAAAACCCCACACATCCCAAACCTCCTTATCTCCCCCCCTGATCTCTCCTCCTTTTTATTTGTCCATTTAAGTTCTTTTTCTTAAGTTTATTATTTATTTTTATTTTTTATTATTTTTTTATTTTTTCAACCGATTACCCTCAATCCCCCCTTCCTCTCCATCCAGGCCATAAGTCTCCATAGCATACTGGTTTACACACTGCTCTATCACTCGTCAGACCCCGGTTCAAACCCCACACATCCCAAACCTCCTTATTCCCCCCCCCCCCCCCCCCCCGATCTCTCTTCCTTTTTATCTATTTAAGTTCTTTTTCTTAAGTTTACCCCTCCCTCTCCTCCTCCCCTACACCCTTCCCCTTGACGACATTGCCGTCAATTTTAACTCTTGGTGGCACCGCCACCAATTTTAACCATCCCTACCCATCCTCCCCTTCCCTCTCCCACCACATTATTATTCTTTACCCTTAATTTTCTTGTTTTTCCCTCACCATTCCAACTCCCTTTGATGACACCGTCATCAATTTTAACCATCCCTAATCCCTTCTCCCCTCCCACCACATTATGATTCTTTTCCTTTATTTTTCCTTTGTTTTTCCCTCACCATTCCAATCCCCCTTGATGACACCGTCATCAATTTTAACCAAACCCGTCCCTCCTCCTTCCCTTCTTCCCTTATTTATTTATTTACTTATTTATTTATTTATCTTTTATTTTTTATTTTTATTTTTTTCTCTCTCTACTCCCCACCCCATTACCCTCAATCAACCCTTCCTCTCCATCCATTTCCATAAATGTCCGTAGCACACTGGTTTAAGCATCGCTCCATCACACATCAGATCACGGTTCAAGTCCCACACATTCCAAAAAAAATTTTTTTTTTTATTTATTTATTTATTTACTTATTTATTTTCTCTCTCTCGCTCCTTATTCCCCTCCTTCACTCAAACCCCCCCCTTCTTTTCCCTCTTCCACCCTCTAGTTGTCCTTGAGTCCCCATTCTTCTCCTTTTCTCACTACTCTTTCTTTCTACAATACTTTAGGCCCGTGCAAATTAATTTTAACCCAAAACCCATAACCCATAACCCATAACCCAAACCCTAACCCTCCTTAACCCCAATTTTTAGTCCTAGTCCCTAGCCCCAAACCCGTTTCCCTAACCCTAACCCTCGAGGACCTCAAGAAAAAACTTAAAAGGAAGAAAACTTAAGAGAAAAAACTTAAAAGAAAGCTGAGAAAAGCTAAAGGAAAAAGCTAAAGAAAGCAATATAAAGCCGTATAGTGCATAATAAAAAACTTAATACCGAGGTAGGGTAGCAAGGGAGGGTTAGTTGACAGAGGCTGTTGAAGGGAAAGGATGTGGTAGAGAGAGCAGCCAAGGGCCGGGGATAGTCTAGGCCAAGTCGGTCAGACTTCCGCATCATACATCAGCGCGCCTGAGGAAGGCCGTGTCAGGCCGAAACGTTGCGCCAATTCTGATGATGGCAAGATGCCAAATTTTTGGAACCCCCGCCACCTTCGGGTGGTGGACACTTAGGGCCGGGTCAGTTTCAGCCAGGGTGATGGACCGTGCATTTCCCGTCCCCCAAGGGGTGGATGGGCTTGACCCTTAACCTAACCCTTACCCCGATCCTTAGCCCTAACCTTAACCCAGTCCTAACCCCAAGCCCAAGTCCGAAACCCCTTCAATTTTGTTTTTTATAGTATAAATAAATATATATCTGTAAAAAAATATATATCAAAATACATATGTATGTTGAACATATTACAAAATAGTTTTTATTTATAAATACGGTAAATTTAAAAGACAACATACATTGTTAATTTTATTTTGATTGATTTAAGTTAAAATAAATTATTTTAAATTTATTAAATTTTCTTGGTAGATATGTATCCACATGTCCCACGACAGACATCCTAACACTTCTCCTTCTCTTCTTTATTCTTCCCTCTCTCTTTCTCTCTTCCTCTCTCTCTCTTTGTCTCTGTCTCTCTCATATCAATTGTTGCGTATCGTGGACTCACGCAGAGCGGAGGAACCCTCGAGTGGCAATATAACTCTCAACGACCTAACCCCCTGACCCTATCCCTTCGGGATGGCGCGGTCCCAAAATCCTTATTCCTAGTCCTTCACCCAAAAAAGGATGTCACATCTTGTTGCAGTTTCAGCTTCCAAGTGTTTTGTGTCAGTGGAACAGCTGAAGAAATCTATTGAAAACTACTATTCAATGAAAGTAAAGATTCAGAAGATTGGAGAAAGGAAAGGAGGAGATTCTGGAAACCCCAGTTGAAGAGGGAGTAGGAAGGGGCGAGATACTGGAAACCACGGTTGAGGAGACTCCTCTTCCACCCGGAGAAGGAGGAGAGGAGATTCTGGAAACTCCTGTTGAGGAGAGAGTAGGAAGGGGGGAGATTCTGGAAACCCCGTTTGAAGAGGGAGGAGGAGAGGAGGAAATTCCAGAGACCCCGGTTGAAGACATGCCTGAAACCCAAGTCAAGTCATCAATTCCTGTGCAGTTGAAGATTCAGGAAACCCCAATTGAAGAGGTGCCTGAAACCCCTGTTTTCAAGTTCTTTGTCGATTAACAAGTAGTTAAGTTTTGAGGAAGTTTTTCGATGAAGTAAAAAAAAGTTCAAGATTTCCATAAGAGCTTTTAAATTTGTCGTGTCCTAGTGTCTGTCTTCCAAAATATCAATGATGTTTTTTCAAAAAAAATTATTCATGTATGACCTTATCAGGTAACCAGCTGTGGGTCAAATTTAGTATATTTTTTTTTATTAAAGGCATAAAGCAATGTCACCTTGTTTAAGTATTTATATTTTGTACATATATTGTACATATATTACATATTATATATCTAGACTTTTATATATTTTTTCATTTTAAATCACTACAGCTGTAAGTTGAAGAAGTGTGTCAGCCAAAAAATTAATGTTCTTAAAAAGTTGGAGTATGCTGTCGTTTTATTTTTCATCTTGAAAATTCCTATCTAGAATTAGATTGAAATATGGAAGCCCATATATGAGAATCCACGTTCCCGATTCTCAACTATGGCTTCCATATTTCCATCTATGAGAATAACAGATGTAACTAAAGAAGACATTGATCGAAATATCGACACTCCTGATTCTCATCTATGGCTTCCATATTTCCATCTATGAGACTGACATAGATGGAAATATGGAAGCCATTCATAGATTGAAATTATGCTCACAGAACTCCACTTCCATATTTCCATCTATGTCAGTCTCATAGATGGAAATATGGAAGCTATAGATGAGAATCAGGAATATGGATTTTCATAAGGTAGAGCCACAATCCAGGCAACAACTGAAAGGTCTCATCGAGCCGAGTCACCCCATGTTGGAATCATAGCTGTTGTCCCTTCCTGTGTGGAACCAGGGGCCAGCAAATGTTCAAAATATAAACCTTCAAAGTACTACCAAATTCAATACCTTGTTCAAGAAATTGTCTTTTATTAACATTTTTTCAGTAATATATATTAGTGTTCAGAACTCTACACATTAAGCAAATTCAAATATAGAACAGGTTGTTCAAAACATTGTCAACATTTTTTAGCTATGCAGATTTCAAATCTTCCCCAACCAACCATTCAAAAAAGTACAACATAACACAATGAAATAACAAATGTTACAACTATAAGATAAAGTATCAAAAGGGTTAGGGTTAGGGGGTTAGGTTGGGGAAGAAGACGCAGCGCGAAGGGCACGGGCACAGGGGAATAAAATGTATAAAATACCTTCATTTGGCTCCTTTTAATAAACCAAGGTTGGTTAAAAACAGTGGGAAAACTGTTAAAAGTAATAAATGTAATAAAAGGACCCATAAAAATAAAGAAAATGCCAAAGATCGTATTTAACCCTCCTGTTGTCTTCGCGTTTACTACGCACCTTTTGTCCTCCCGGGTCAATTTGACCCGGGCTGTTTTGACTGCTTATAAAACATGATGGTTGTTTCACCTTTTAATTGAACTTGTTTCCAACACATTAACATAAATTTTATATTTAGTTTTGTAGTTTATGGTACGATACACCTAATTTACAAAAAAGTACAACTCGTTTTTGAGTAAAAAAAAAAAAGCAGACATTCTGAATAGTTTTCACTATGCTTATGATTAAAGGCATATGTGTTGATCATTATCACAGGCTGGTATATGTCAATGTTCAGGCAGGATATTGTTTTGAAACCTTTTTGATTTTTTTAATGGCAGCAAGTAGTCACACCGGTTTCAATGTAAATGTCTGAAATGATGACACCATTCTGTTACATATTTTTTGGCCTACTTCATGACAAGTCATCACCACACATTTTAAACTTCTTTTAGACATGTTTTATGAAAATAAACCTAATATAGAAGATATTATTAGTTATTTGGCATAACTACTTATTAGTATATGTAAACCATTGGTCAGGCTAGCCCAAGGTCAACATTTACTGATGCACTTGTTTTCATAAATAAGAGAGTAAAGAAATATAATTTGCAAAGTTCAGCATTTATTTTAAAAACTCTTTCTTTGACCTTTATAAAATAATAAACAAAGAAATACAGTGCAATTATAGTGTATTTATAATCTCAGTTTGTTGTTTATAGTCATCTTGTCCAGAATTGGAGAAAGACAAATCACAGGTGTGAAATTAACATGTTCACAAATGTTTAGCTTTGACATTTTGTGTTGTCTGGAGGACGAATGGACATCAGAGACTGGAAATATTATACTGCATGTGTGTTTGTGTGTCTGTGTGCGTGCGTGTGTTTATACGTGTGTGTATGTGTATATGTGTGTGATTTTGGTTTTGTGGGTGTGTGGGGGTGTGTGTACGTGCGGGTATGTGTGTGCATGTGCATGTTTGTGAGAGTGTGTATGTGTGTGTATACATGAATGTGAGTGCGTATGTGTATGTGTTTGTGTGTATGTGTGTGTGCATGTTTGTGTGTGTGGGTGGGTGCATGTGTGTGTGTATACATGTGTGTGTGTGTGTATGCGTGTGTGTTTTTTTGTGTGTATGTGCGGGGGTGGGGGTGTGGGGGCGTGGGGGTGGATGGGTGTGTGTGTGTGGGTGGTTGTATATGTTTGTGTGTGTGTTAATTGTGCTGAAAACCACAATAGTGTGACCCATTGCACCACTAAATATGACCAGGTCAAACTGACCCGGGAAGACAACCGGTGTTATAAATTTTGATATAACACACATAATTTAACAAATATAGTCATAATTAATTTGAGCTGTAAAGACCATAGCAGGGGACCATCCATGTCATTTTCAGGCAATTATATGGAAGAAAACCAAAGTTATGACAGTTTACATTTTGAAATTGGGTCAAATTGACCCGAAGACAACAGGAGGGTTAATAAAAAGGGTGGGGGCGGGGGGGCTGGGTAACTAATGCCCAAGAAAGGACGCGGGAGCTTCATTTTTATTAACAACATACCTTCCGTCCTCCAGGATCCCTCTCCCTGTTCATATAAAAAAACACGTACAATGTGCCCTGTTGTCTATAAAACCATGAGAAATAAAAACAAACATAAATAAAATTCATAAAATGAATTATAATAAGGTAATAAATAAAATGGTAATGATAATAAAATAGATAAGTAACCATATTAATGGTTCTAAAAGACAAGGGCTGTTGTAGAGAGCTTTATTTTATAAAATTCCTTGGTCGGGGATCCCCTCTGCGAGTCGATCCCCGGAAATTGGGGACCATATAAGGATAATGCCTCTCTGTGGGTTTATAAGAAATAAATAAATAAATAAATAAATAATTCAATTCATGGGGTTAGTCTTGATAAAAACCAGCATGCATGATATAAACTAAAATGTTAATAAAAACACACCAAATCAACATGCATTTATAACAAGTAATAAAAATATATTAAAAGAGTTTATAAAAATGCATGTATCCCACAGAGAGGAACATATGTTAAGGGGAGGGAGAGGAAAAAAAAGGGGGAAAGAAAGAAAGGCAGGGGAAAAAAAGAAGAGGGGTGGGGGTTTCTTCCAAGGCAGAGGGGATCCCGATCAAAACCTGTAAGATGGAAAGGATTCTGGAAGACAAGGGAGGTTGGCATTTCTAGTAAATGCTGTCCAAATCTTATTTCTTAACAAGTGAAATGGATTCCCTCAGTATTTTTCATTGAGTCCCGTCGGCTCCATTTCCTCTCCGCCGCCCGCCGTTGAGCAGTAGTCCAGTTCCTATTACTCTCCAGGCCCATACTCTGTACATTCTGACGGCCATGGAGTTTAAAATGTTCATACAGGACACCTGTTCTATTACCCTTATTCATGGTATAGATGTGTTGTTTTATTAGGGTTAGGGTCCTTTTGCCCTTGGACGACAGTTTGAGATTTACACCATTAGAGTGCCTTTTTTTTTTTTTTTTTTTTAAGTTTGCCAGAAGATGGTTTAATTAGACTCAAATGTTACCGTTTTTTGCTTCTATAAAACCAATAACGATATTTTAATTGGATTCTGATTCTGAAAGACTCATTTGTCCTGATTTTTGACTAGCAAAACACGGCTCGACTCGCACAATGTTCGCTGATCAGGATGGTGATGGCTGGACCACGGTACGTTACGGTGGCTGACGGAGAAGATGCAGGTATGGAGGGTCACCATCTCCCGCTAAACTCAACACTGACACCCACCACAATCTCTGATCCGACAATTATGAGCGCTCTTATGCGTAAGTGACCCGAGGGTCGCCTAGATGGGATGCAGCGTCCTACTCCGGCTCCCGCTCCAGACAACATGGTGCCCGGGGACAGCAGTACAGACACCAGAGACCAGACTACATAACCAGTGTTTTCAACATACCGTAAATCCTCTAATAGAGGCCCGGGCCTTTATTTGACTCAAGCGCATTGCGGCCCCCGCCTTTATTGGAAGGAGGCCAGAATTAGAGGCAGGCCTCTATTTCTATTTGAGCAAAACAAACTACCAGTAGAATGAATAAAAACAATAGCTATTAGGGGTGCAACGGATCAAAAAACTCACGGATCGGATCGATCCGCAGATCAGAGTCACTGATCGGATCATTTTTCGGATCAGTAAAAAAAATAAAATAAATAAATAGACAACACAAATGAACACAAGTTTTGTCTTTTTGTTTCTTAACACTTAAATTATTAAATTAAAATAAAATCAACTTAAAGTGCACAAGGCATATCTTCTTTTTAACATAATTAATGAAAAAACACTTAAAGTGCAACATAAAAAGGCATATCTCGTTTTCACTCGTTTCAGAGAAAAACACCGGTGTGATGTCGCTTCAGATGCGTGGCCATGCTTGATGTGTTTCCACTGTCATATGGCTACACACCGTCACGGTTTTATCCACTAACCTCATACAGGGGATTTAAATGGCGCGGGACGTCATTTAAATCCCGTGGCGAGCGTTCCTCCGCTCGCCATGACTACGCTGTGTGTGGACTTAACATGCGCACAATTTTTTTAAATTTTTTTTTTTTTATAAATCATTCCGCGGATCACGTGTGTTCTGAACCGAAGACATTGATCCGAACGGATCACGGATCAATGATGATCCGTTGCACCACGGATCAAGCATAATGGTGAGGCTGAGGCCTGCCCAGAAAAACGATGGTTCTAATAATAGCCCCCCGGCCGCTATTAGAGACCGGCCTTTATTTACCTCCGCTGACAGCGAGACCGGCCAATATTGGAGACCCGGCCAGTAATTGAATACAGGCCTCTATTAGAGGATTTACGGTAACCAGCACTTTCAACATAACCTGTGACCCCGCCGCTACGGACCGGCATGGGACAGCCACATTAAGTAACGGGGCCCGTACATTTGCCGCAACGCGGGACGGACCAGCGGCTCCACACTCCACCGACCCAGACTTTATGGGTACGCGTCATTCACAGCCTCATTAAAGCAATGCATTACCTACAACATGTGTCATGTGACCATTCTCCTGTCACAATTGACAAGATGACACAGACTTTGTCCACATTCATTAAACCAGTGACACCCATTGGCAAGACTATGGACTTAATCAGTGGCAATACTAACAACTGAGCTGTGACCACCATGCTCATTCAGAGACCATCACTCAAACATTATCAAACAAGAGCAAAAAATGGCTGACTTTGCCCAGCCCAGACTGGAAACAGCCAGTTGACGTGGCAGCAAACTGGGCCAGACATAATCTGGGGAGACGCCTCCTCCCAGAGACTGTTGAGTGCACAGAGGCTCTCCTCATTGCCATACAGGCCGACCAGAGAGCTTCAACCCCAGTGAACATCACAACAAACCAGACTGAGACCATACCATTGTCTGAGGCACTTCAACCAGCACTTCCACCTTTATCTCTAACTCCGAGGAAGCAGCTAACCATCACTGCACAAGTACACGGGAGACCGGCGTCTTCCCCGATAGAGGTGACAGCACCCCCCTTTCTTCCTTCTCCCTCTCTGCTGCTCTCCTGGTCCAGTGAAAGTCTTACAATCAACAGAGACACAGGCAGCACCAATTGTGGATGATATGAGGAACCAGAGGAGAGACTGGTCCTTATGTTCACAATCTAATGACCCGGACATGGTGCCCCCCACGCCACCTCTTCCACCACTGAGGATGACCACAAATCAGGATGTAGAACCCAAGGAACAGAAACCATCATGCATGCTAAACCAGGGAAGGATAGGATCGCCCCTCCCCCACAACCTAACTCGCTTCACATTAGGGTTTAATATTTTTCCCGAAAATTAGATGAATCAGATCCCGGGAAAAGACGGGATTTTTTTGCCCAAGTAATGTATCGATATCATTCAAATATGCGTTCCCAGCATGTTTTATATTTGTAACATTATTAGGGCAAGAAACACAGTTTATGTCCATATCAACAAAGTTTGCAATGATCAATTCTGCTGCGTGATCCAGTGAGCTGCGTGCGTGACAGCCTATCTGCCAAAAAGCAGCTACTGTATTGGTGTAGAACGATCACGTGACCAACCGTGCCACCACTCACGACCAAGATCTTATTACGCTCTGAAGAAACTAGTTCTGCATAAAACAGACGCATCGGCAATCGACTGGAATTTTTGCGACAAACTTTTTTTGGGTAGCTTAGCATGACTCGTTATGTTTTATGAACTAAAGATTGTGTAGATGCCAGACTGTGGAGCGGGATGAAACGATAACAGGGTTCACCTTACGGCCTAACAAAGCTGGCGGCAGACATTAGGAGGTTGGTAGCCTACTGCTGCAAATGACATTTGCTGCCGCTAGGGTGCGTGGATTTCTAGGCTATAGCCTACTGCTGCACTGAATTCAACGTTAACGTAAGGCAACAATAGAAGCGCACGTGTAACAAAAAATAAATATGTATTTCCCGTCATAACCTTTCCCGGGAATCGGTAAATAGTCATGATCAAATTTCCCGGGAATCCCGTTTCCCGGGATTAAACCCTACTTCACATGAGAGAGATCAGCTTGTTGGGACAATGGAGCCCCGCCCCCAACCACTTACCTCAACACCTTCAGTGACGACACCTCCTGGATCCAGGACACCGAGAGCACCACCTCCGTCGTCCAAGCCTCCTACATCTCCTGCCTCACACACAGGTTCAATCGTGGATCTGTCCGCTGAGGGAGCCGGCGACCTCCGGTAAAACCTTCAGGTAACCAGCAACATGCCAGATACCACCACGTCCACTTGAAGGAAAAAACACTATTCAATCCCAAACTGACTTTAACAGTGTGGGCGCTACACACACCACATTGGACAATAACTTACCACCATCCACACGCAGGCCTACCAGACACATCAACACCTCTTATAAGATCAAAAACTGGAGCCTGGCTGTGAGGGAAAAATGGGTGATTCTGGGGGACTCAGGGACAAACTTTTCCAGAGGTCTCCCCCAGCTTGAGCAGATCCGCTTACACGCACTAAACAAATACATTAAGTCCAATTACCAGTTCATCCCCGAGCTCCCCGGGAGCCAATTCTCTACTGATAGGGATGAAATTCACTGGTCTCATGCCACAGCATCCCGGCTGCTCCATCATTGGAGCCAGCAGCTAAACTAATAGCCCCCGTGAACATATGTTCTCAGGAGGAGGATAAAAGCATCATTAAGTTGAGCAAAACCTTTCTGTCTCCTACACAAACTTCCTTATTGAGCAAAAGTCTCACACTTATTCCTATAAAACTCAGCAATAAAAATATATTGTACAGCACTAGATTTGATCTCCAACAATATAGAAAATTAAAATTGCAGCTTATTTTGATGGGAACGGCGATTCGGACCCCCCACCCTTTACCCCCAATCTGTTTGGACCCCTCCACCAACACAACTGCCTGTTGAGATTAACAATATCATTCAAAAAGACATACAACATTTTGACACCAAATTTAAAATCAGCAGCCCTAAACCTAATTTAATGAGAGCTGAAATAGAAGCTTTAAAAACTTTACAAAACAACAAATTTATTGTTATTAAACCAGCTGATAAAGAGTGCAGTTGTTATTACGGGCATGAACCAATATATTTGGGAGGGGAATAGACAACTGTTTGATTCAAATTATTACACCCCATTGGAAAAACCTATTCATCTGGAAACAATCCCCATGGTTGAAAAAAATATACAGAAATTATGACAAAAAATGTATAAATGCCAAACAGGAGACATATTTACTTGGCCTGGAAGAACCTAGACCCAGACGGTTCTACATGTTACCCAAGATTCACAAGGAGCAGGAGAAATGGAGTAAACCCGACGAAATTCCTCCTGGTAGACCTATTGTTTTGGACTGTAATAATGAGAGATACAGCAGAATACCTGGACTTTTATCTTAATCCTCTCTCTATGAAACACCACAGTTACATTAAAGATGCTTATGACTTCACTAACAAAATGAAACAACTTTTATCCCTTGAAATTCTTTCCTTTTCACCACGGATATTGACAGTCTTACCAATACCAACATTGATATCTTAGAGAGCATTCAGACCATAACAAACATCTTCGCTAAATATCCTGACTCCAAAAGACTGGAAAAAGACTTATTAGAATTATTGGAAATAAACCCAACCCGCAATGATTTTGAATTTAATAACAATTATTCAGCTATGGGGAAGAAATTTGCCCCGGCCTATGCCAATATTTTCATGTCTGAATGGGAACACACAGCTCTTCAAGCCTGCCCTAAAAAGCCCCTCTATTACTTGCGATATCTGGATGATATCTGGGGAATCTGGCATCATTAGAGGATTTTGATATATTTTTACATGTTCTTAATAACCACAATTCTTCTACAAAACTGAAGGCTACAATTGATTTTACTTCTGTAGATTTCCTGGACGCCACTACATACAAAGTACCTGACTTTCTACAGACACACAAAGTGGATACTAAAATCTGCTTCAAAAAGACAGACACTCACGCCTTACTCTACAAATCCAGCTGCCACCCCAAACACACTTATCATCAAATCACAGCTCCTGAGGTTTCACTGAGGTGAACAAACTGGCCATCATGTTGGATGACCGTGAGGTCACACAAGACATAATGGTTAATGCTTATGTTGTTGAGGATGCATCAAATGCTACAAACAGGCTTCTCAACTACTTTTCAGCTTGGAAAAAACTGGAAACTTCAGTTGCTCAGCATTTCAAATTTACAGATTAACTTCAAGACATAACAAAACAATGTAAAACAACTCATGAGAATTTGTTCAATGAGAGCAAAGAGCAGAATCAGAACCACAAAGATAAAAATTCAACCACTGACCCAGAATAATGTACACAATCCACAATTGGCAACTGTCTCTGTCAACAACAAAAATTTCAAAAGGAAAACAGCATCATCTGTGCAGAACAATGACATGTACAGGTTGGATCCTATGCTCCAAGATGGACTGTTAAGAGTAGGAGGCCACTTGACTCCATACCTGAGTTAACAAAACATCCCATAATTCTAAGGACCGACCCATATCTAACTGCATTTTTACAACACATTCACAAGCAAGTTAGTTATGCTGGACGTAACCACATGATAATTGTTCTTCAAAAATCATACTGGATTAAAACTGCAAACTCAGCCTGCAGAGAAATCATTGCTGTTATCTGCCATTGTCTTCAAGGAAGGATTGGAGAACAAAAAATGTCTGACTCCAGTTGAAAGAATCTTACCAGACTTGCCACCATTTACTAATGTAGGGGTGGATTATTTTGGACCTATTGAAATTGAGATCACAACCTCGTCAAAAAATATGGAGTCACCTTCACATGCATGACTACTCAAGCAGTATATCTTGAAGTAGTCCATTCACTTACTACAGATTCATACAGAAATGCCATTTGATGTTTTGTGTGTTGACATGGACAAGTCTCCAACCTCAATTCAGACTATGGTACAAATGTTGTCGCAGCTGAAAGAGTTGAGGGAAACTTTCAAGAGACTCAGGGCCTCATGTATGAAGGTTGCATGCGCACAAAAACATTCCATATGTACTTGCTCACGGAAAAGTTCAGATGTATCGAGAGTGAAATGTCCGAACTTGTACGTGCCTACGCCAACATCATGTCTGGCGTACGCTGGCTTCTACAGATGTTGATCCTTTGGCAACACTTACAGGTGATGCTGGGAAACTCACAATAAAACTGTGAAAACTATTATGATGTGCACATCAGACACACAAACAATTAGCGCTGATTAACAATTAACACACCCCGGTGTCTGCAATTATATGAGTGTATATAAAAGCATGCGCAAAGTGGTGCTGAAAATGTCATTAACAACAATGGCAGCTTTAAGGTTATTAGAACACATTGCAAATGGTGCAATAAGAGAGCGTGTGTTCAGAAACAGAGGATTTACTGGCATATGGTGACAACTTGCTCATCAGCCGCTTTAGGTTCCCAAGGACAATCCTCCCGCAACTGTGTGCAGAGCTGCGGCCGGCCTTGCTGCGACACAGCAAGGAGCAATGCGTTGCCTGTGTCTGTACAGCTACTGACTATACTGGGGTTCCTAGCAACCGGGACATTCCAGAGGGAGCTGGCCGACCGATCAGGACTGAGCCAGTCAACCCTGAGCAGAGCCATGCCAGCTGTGTGGGACAGAATTATCCACGAGTCAGCCAAATATATCAAATTCCCACAATGCATCTGAACATGTCAACATTAATGCACAATTTGCAACAAGAGCCTGTTTTCAAAATGTAATCAGAGCTATGAACTGCACACACACTGCTATAAAAGCGCCATCACGTGATGAGGTTGTTTATGTCAATATGAAACATTTTCATTCAATCAATGTACAGATTATATGTGACACAAATGCAATTAATCAACATTGTGGCAAGGTGGCCTGGTTCATACATTCTGAGTAATAGCATGGTTGGAAACACTACAATCTGGAACTCTGCATAATGGGTGGCTTCTTGGTGAGTAAATCATTTAATTGCCCTAATATTCCCTGTGATGCACATTGAGCATGTGTGCCCCCAAATATTATCCCATTTTTACAGTATCATTACTAGTCAGTGGTTAGTTAATGACTTGCTGTTTTTTACTGGTTAAACTACAGCTTCAGAGCTTTAACAAGCTCCTGATCATTTTTGTGTACGCAAAGTATTCATGTTAATAACGCCATGCATACAGTGTGAAATGTCTCAATCAGTCTTGTTTTCCTTGGCACACTTCTGTATAAATTTCAAACAATAGTGTGTGATCCATGTGAATGGTGTATGCAATTAACAAATGGAAACTGTAAATCCAAGTTACTTGTCTGCTTTCGATTGACCCCAGGCACCCGTGACTACCCACTAAAGAGCTGGCTGATGACTCACCCCAACCCTCTCCCCAACCCTCAGACCTCCACGCCCACACTCGGTCAGTCGTTTTGAAGACAATTGGTCTGCTGAAAGGACGGTGGCGCTGCCTGGACAGGACTGGGGGTATGCTGCTGTACACTCCAGGTGTGCTGCATTGTGATGGCGTGCGGCGTCCTCCACAATGTGACAAACTGGCACATCATACCACTGCCAGAGCAGCATATCCCCCCACCACACGAACCAGAAGCTGGACCCATGCATGTCCATCCTACCCAGGAGGCCATTCGGGCCTGGCAACATTTGGTTTCAACCATATAAAAGAGGCAAGAACACAGAATAGACTCATCCACCAATGTATTTAATGACGACACATTAATTGACCTAGGTGATCATTTATGTTGCATGTTGCTCTCACTATCTCCTGTTGTGACTCCAGCACCGCATGGGTGAGGACACAGCCTGTCGGGCGGACAGCAGCAGCAGCGCCAGCCGGTGGTTGCGACACACTGGCGGCGGAGATGGTGGAGGAATCAGCCGAGTCTGTGGCGCGTGGCCTGTCCTCTTTCCCATTGTCTGGTTTAAAGTAATAAATTGAGTAATTAAACATGAGTTAAAGTCTTTCATATCCTCTTTGATATGCTGGCATGTTTAAATTCAAATTCAAAGGATTTATTCCAAATAATATCATATGTACAGCATTTATGCATCAATAGAATCAGAATAAGCTTTAATGACCAAGTATGTGCACATACAGGGAATTTGACTCTGGTCACTTTACTCTCTTGTACATAAACACATGAACTTAAATAAGTGAAAGAAAATTAAAAATAACAATAAAATAAAATAAATCTCAATCTATAAACCTCCATCTTATACGGCTGAAAGCAGGCTACTGTATGACCAGTATGAACACATTTATTGTGAGTTACATGAATATATATGTACTTACCTTGGGTATAGTCCAAGTCGCCCACATGTGCTCCCACCACCCGAAAGAGCAGCGTCACCCACGATTGCGGCCACTCTCTGTTCAAACGGGGTGAGCTCTTCTTCGCCCGCCCCCCCGCCTGTTTTGGCCAGACTTTGGCGGTGGGCAGCCATCCTCTGCTTTACATCCACCTGAATGTCTGGCCATTTATTTTCGACTTTGGCCTGTGTGCACTATTGTGACCCCACAGCATTGACGGCCTCACAAACACACTGCCACTCACTCCTTCCATTTATTATTCACACCGGAGGACAGCGTCCCAATTAGCACCTTTTTGCGCACCTCCACTTTATTCAGTAGCATTTCCACTTCACTTTCATTTAACCACTCTGCAGGATCTCATCATGATCCAGTATGGGAGAGGATCATTTGCCTCATAAGAGAGGTGTTGTAATCCATCCTCAGACAGCAAACCATAGATGATGAGAATTTCTCTTTTTGAAACCACTCTTAACAATCACCCAATCACTAAGCTGTCCGATGACTTTAATGATCTGGAAACACTTAGACCAAATCACATTCACATTGTTGGAGGCCAAAACACTTCTGCCTCCTGCACTTTTTGAAGAAAATGACTGACAAGTCCAGTACCTGTCAGATTTATTTCAGAAGCGGTGGGTAAGGATGTATCTTCTACTGCTCCAAGAGAGGCAAAAATGGATGAGGCCACAAAGGAACTTCTCTGTTAATGACATCATTATAGATAATAACAAAGACAAGTGTTGTCTGGTCAGTTCAGCTTAAAACCAAGACAAGCTTTCTGGAGAGACCTGTCACAAAGCTCTGCATGTTACTGGAGGCATGCAGCTAAAACTGATAATAAAGACATTGACTTCCGACCAAATAAATAAAAAAAGATTTGCAAATAAACTTTTTTGGAAATAATTATTTCATGTTAAGTGCACACCAACACAATTATGGGGCTGCTGTGTAGGAGCCATTCATCATTATGTTTTGTGCAAATATCTTTTTCAACCACAAGGGTGTAGTATATTTCTCTTTCTGGTAATTGGTAACAGCAGCAGCCGTAGGTGAATAGAATACGGTATAAATTAGTATGAGTTAGGTGGTGGTGAGGGAAGCACAATAGTTCTTACCGACATCCAGAGGACAGACAGTTTTTTCTTGAGCTTCAGTTCCCATCAACTTCATGGTAGTGTTCTGTTTTGACAACATTTGTTGTTTTACCTGGAAAAGAGTTCAGTTGCGCCCTCAACCCACCACTATGTGACCAAGTTGATTTTTTGGATAGTCATCAGATAAGCCAAAGACCTGTTTACTGTGTCACATTCAACCTTTCACATTCATATACTGTAAAATTATCATTAGAGAGAGCATTCCTGTGCAGCCATGATACCATTGGTATTTAAAGGTAACATACAGTAATTTTTCATTATACGTCATACAACAAAGTTACATAGATGGAGGATTAGTCCTGAGCCGCTGCGACCGAGCGTACCACCGTTGTGGGCCAACCATGTGCTCCAACAAAACAATATAAATTAACTTTTCAAATGGTCAAAGTGCATGAAAACACCACCTAAGGTGATATTGATACCTTACACGCTGAAATACAGCAAAAGCAGTCGACTTTCAACACTTCGTGCTCTGATTTTTTGATTTTTCTCGGACACACTCACCAAGCTGCAGATGCTACAGTTGCTACTTCTAGCGAAGCTACTTTGTTGGTACTTTCTGTGGAGACAGGAAGTTCAAGTTCAAGTTCAAGTATTTACATCTATTTTATTTTAGCGAAGATGTGCTCCATCAAAACCATGGCATTATATTAACATCTGATGGCGGATAATTTTCCCACCTCCACATTTCCATCTATTCACACTGTCAGAGTTTAATATAGAAGTGGAGTTGAATTAGCATGAAATGCTACATGAAGGAGGACACTGTGGGTATCCTAACCCCAACCCCTTTCCTTTTAAATAGATCATTATGGTTTATATCTTAATATCAGTAATATAATTACATTTAAAAACAGACTGGATAAATTAATTTTGTTGAAAATACATAAGAAAGCACCCTTAGTTTAATTTCATATAAAACATACATAGTTTATGTGTATGGAAAATAAGGGAATGTACCTTAAGTTTCTTTAGTATGAAATATCTGTAGAGTTTTGGGTAGAGGAGGGGCAGGTCTCTTTAAGAGTGGTGAGCACAAGGCTTCATTCCTTTCTTGACCAGCAGTTTCTTCTAAGAGCTTTGTCTTTCTTCTGTCAGCGTGCCTCGGCCTGAAGAAGACCCCTAAAGATCGAACACAAAAAGTGAAATGCACAAAAGCACATTAAAACATTTTCATTTCATCCCATTTTTTCATTGTGTAACAGTGATTAAAAGATATTCATTTAAAATACATTTACAAAAACAGAATTAAACCACATTTTCATTTTATACCTTATATACAGCATATATATATATATAGTACATTCATTTTTTTATCCATAAATAGCAAAGGTGAAAAAACAGAGACTCGACATGGGTCATGAAGATGAATGGTGGACCACGGTCTGCTATGGCAGGGAAGGAACCCATTACTTCCTTATTTTTCTCATCAACTACATTAAATCACACAAAACACCTGCAACACACAGCTGGACCAGGCTGGCCTTCATCAAAACAGAACTGGCTGATGGAGTTCTCAACACTGAGACCCCTCCTCCCAGGCTACAGCCCAGAAAGCAAAACATTTTTAATAAAAATGGAGTGATAGAAAAGATCAGTGATTTTGGCTTTCCAGATGTGACGGTCACCATCATCCAGTCATCATCGACCCTAGTAAATCCATCTAAAACTATTTTGTTATTGGTGGAAGAGAATTAATGAGCTCACTTTTGTTCTTTTCCGAGACAACTCAAACCTGACCAGCAGTCAGAGGTCACAAAGGCAATGTGCCTGTGCATGGACACTACAGACCAATTTCACATTAGACACCACACTGTCATAGACAGATGAGACAGACTTTTGAAGGAACTCATAGGTCTTACAACTGAAACACCCTAAACCTCAAGAAAAACAAATAAAAGAAATTGCATGTCATTTCCAAAGATGATGATGATGAGCCTGAAATAATTAGTGAATACATTGCTGCAACAATGTCGGTGACGGAGACAAAGATGATGACAGAGATGGTGGCAAAGGCCCAGATCCCATTACAGAGGAGAAGACTATCAAATGTGGGGAAACTGAGGACATCACCTCTGGGTGGACAATTGAAGACGCAGAAAGCACCTTTTCTGAGATGCAGTCCGTGTGACGAGCAAGATGCAGAAAGCCATTGGTCCGAAGAAGACTTGGATGAGCCATCAGAGGAGGATGCCCAAGATTTGGTAAAAACCACCATGGATGACATGACTTACAGACAAAAATCACTTATTTTTTTGCAGACATTCTTACAATTATGTCTTTTCTCTTGCAGCAACAAAGTCCTCTACCAAAGAGGAACAAGGTTAGCACTTTAAGATTTATTACGATGTATTAACTCTTAAGTATAATCTTACTTTTTAATTAAACTTCTATTTCATAATAAAATAAATGTATGTTCTCCCAAAAGACAGGACACCATCATCAAAATGTGTAAGTGTAATAAGACATTACTTATATACAGGGCTTGACGCTTAGCATTTTCCCAAGTAGCACGTGTGCTACTAAGTTGAAAAATCTAGTAGCACACAAATAATTTTAGGGGCACGATGAAAAGTTACCAAATAATGCGTTTTTCTTTAATAAAGTGATAAGAGGTCAACGAGGAGGCATTTATAAGCAAAACAATTAAATTCATAGCTTTTTAAGTTTTAGTTATATTCTCTAAAGAGTGCAGAGAGAATAATACTGTAACAACTCATGTATTGTCAGTTATTTATAGGCGCAAATGTGCACAGTGCAACTGAGACGGTATCAAAACAGCAAGTAAAATTCTCCTAAAAGTGCAAAGAATAATACTGTACTGTACTGACAACAGACTTAAACTTATTTGGCCTGTGTTATAACATAGAACATTCATACAACAGGCAGGGTTCACAATGCCTATGTGATTTACTGTGTTTCACTAAATTATCTTGTTTGAAGTTTGCGTTGCCTGTGACATAAACGGACTTTCCAGCTGCTTCTGCGCTTTGCAGTAGGCTACTTACATTAATTCATTTTCGTAAAGGAGCCACGGGAATGTTTTCTGCCAGTAGCATTAAACCTGTACTTTCACATTAATTGTTGCTACAGTGTTAAAAGCCCTATCCATCTTTCCTTTTATTGGTGCACTGCACCTTTAGAAAAATAGCGCTGTCTCTTTAAGAAAGACGGTAGTGTTGATTGTTGATTATTGTTGAAGTTGTGCGTGGCTGTGGATTTATGCCGCTGAACTGAGGACATGTTGCAAATATAAAGTAAAAATAAGTAAAGATGAACGTTTGTCTTGCTGTTTGTTTTGGAGGTGCAACGGATGAATGTTTTAGTTTAGACTAACATTTCAATGGCACGCGATCTACCCGCACAGATCTACCGGTCGATCGCGATCGACGTAATGAGCCCCCTGCCATAGATACTCCCTCTGCCTTTAACCGTCTTCCGCAGCACGTCGGCAAGCACGCTCACTACTATAAATCGCGTATTTATTTATTTTTTCAGCTGAGGCTGCATTCAAGTGCACAACCGGCCACAACCTCCAAACGTCAGAGACACATAATAAAACATTTATTGAACGGTATAATTCGGGAGTCACGTGCTACTAATTGCATTTCACAATTCGCACTGAACAATTTTTACTAGCATTTGCGACAAGGTGCTCGCACTGTCGAGCCCTGCTTATATATAATATTTGAGTATTTTGTCACACCGTTGTGGCTCTTATGTGCATTAACTGTATTTTAGAAATGCAGGATATTGACCTACTCAGAATCTTTCATGGAAGACATCAAAAGAGCGCAAGTTATTGGGATGGAAGAATTACAGTAGCCATGGTAAATATTTGGATATTAATGTATTCACGATTTTGATTTTCTAAAAGATGTTATTTTCAATAAAAAACCTTTGTTGTTTTCCTTTAGATGAAAGTCCTGAAATCAGTCCAAGAACTACTAGAAGTGCAAAGGTTACAAAATAACCATTCACAATTTGAAGTCCCTATTAATGTGAATCCAGAAAGAAAACGGTTTTGAAAATTGTTTAAAATAAATAAAAGTTAGCAGTTAATGTTACCCTGGAATTATGCACAGTGTCTTATTCTGGACTCATTCTTAAACAGACCACAGCTGTGGGAATTGATTTAGTTTAGTCAAGTTTATTTTGTAAAAATAAAATGTTCTGATACAAACCTCCAGATTTTATTTGTCCTGTAATATGTATTTATACTCAAGTTTCTGAATTACATAAAGAACTCTGCACAGCCAGAATTACCAGAGCCTAGTAGAGCCAGCTTTATAAGACGACTGTTATTATATTGTAAGTCCAGTTTTAGAAGGTTTTATTTACATAGAAATTGAAACAAGAAACATTCACCAAACTCAAGGTCCCTAATTTAAATTTCTACTCACATTTGGCCAAGAGGAGGTCTCACTCGTTAGTCTTCCAGTAACACTCAACAGGGCAACACACACATCCAAGTGAAGACATCATGCTGAAATTGTATTCTGGAAATGAGCAACAGAACAACAAAATTATTACTCTGTTCAATTTAATTGTTTACAATGGTCAATTTTACTGTTGTCAATACACAAATTGTGAAAATATGGTACAAGTTGTATTGTTCTTGTCATTTAAATGCCAAAAAAACTCTCCATGTAAAGTCACAATTACAAGATTAAGACCGTTGACCGTTCCATGGTCTTCCTCAATGAGTGGATGCCTAAACATACGATCTAGAACCTACATGAAATCTTGACATGATTTGAAAATAATTTTCATCATCGTCCGTGTGGCAACAGGTTTGTGTGTAGGCCTGTCACAATAACAAATTTTGCAGGACAATATATTGTCCCACAATTTATAAACAATATTATTGTCAACATTAATTTGACATAATTTTTTCACTAATGTGATAATATGACGTAATAATGAAAGTACACTCTTTCAAAAGCAATAAACCTTTATTTCTCAGGAGTATTTAACATTGTAATTGGAACGTCAAGAACTCTTAAATAAATAAATAACGCAAAATACAACTGTTTGTGAAATGTGTGTATCATTTCTCTAAATGCTGCTTTTCTACTGTATTATAAGGCTGCATTTCTGTTGCAGTGAAGCGAAGTCCACTCTCTGTCGTCAAAATAAATATGAACGAAACAGCGCACGCCATTTAGCACCGTTTCGTTTCTATTTACGTTGACGACCAAACGCCTCAGTGAGTGTTGACTGTCGGGGCGAAGGCTCCTCTGAATCTCGAGGTGCAGGTTTTTTTCTCAGCTGTAAAAACTAGACTGGTTGCGTTTCAGGTGTGCGTACAAGTTGGTTGTATTGCCTTTTTTCGTTGCCACTACTTTCAAGCAAATACAACATACATTTCTACTAGTTTCTAGTTCACTCCATTCATTATCTATGGAACTAACGCGTCCAGGTGCCGAGACCTAGGAACAGAGTAAACCCTCTTGTCATCAGCCTGTTTGGTAGAGACGAGGAAAACAAACACGTATGCACATGGCAATATATCGAGGCCGGCAAAATAATTGAGCTCGTTTTCATTTATCGTGCAATTAATTGATTTATTGATCATCACGACAGGCCTATTAGTGTGCAACCTACCAGTGAGACAAGGAAATGTTCTTCTTGGACACCTTCATGAATTTGATCTGCTCCGCAGCATCCAGCATGTCCTCTGCAAAAAAAATAAAATAAAAAAATAAATCAATCCGGGTGTACTGTGTGTAGTAGTGCAAGTTTAGTTCATGTTTGCCGTCGGTGGATAGTCACATTGGCTCCAAGTTCATACAAGAGTAGTTGTAGACCTTTGGCCTTAAGTTCACTCTCAGCCAAGAATATGTTTAGTCCAATGTTTACCAGCATGTTGTTGATAGCCTTGCCGAGCAAGGTAGGCTACCCGTAAAACAAAACAAGGAGGGGAGTTGTATTCACAAAAGAGCACACACATTCACCTAAGAATCTAAGTATCTGTTTGTCAACAAGTAGGTTGGTTTGGGCTGTTTCATGCTTTTATTAGCACTTGAGATAACAATACTTTCCATTGTCTTCAAATTAGAAGCCTTTAAGATTTTTCCAGAATGACTTTTTCTTCCAGATTCAGATCTGCGGCCTTACACATTTACAAGTTGAATTCAAATTGGGAAAAAAATTAAAAAATACTCATGCATGCGCTGGGGGTTCTTCAGGAATAGCAAGTCCTTTGTCCCCTCCATGGCTTCATGTATCTGGTGACATGGGACTCTGGCTGCAGGTTCGTTCCTATGAAATTGTAACTCATTACTTAGTTCAACGTCAACCTTTACAATTAAATTATCTGCATCCTCAATTTTGTGTTTCTCGATCAAATGCTTGTCAAGTCGCGACAAGCATTGTCACAGATCGGACAGCCCAGAGGTTGATCAGTTTTCACTGTAACGCCAATTCCACAATGATCACACACCATGGACTTCTATATTTCAGCAGCAGCCGCTCCTAGACATTTCTGACCACATGAGATAGCTTCAGGTGTTGTGAAAGGTTGTTCTATTGGCTGTAGCACAGCCAGCATAGCTTGTGAGACTGTAAAGAAACACATTTTATTTGCTCTGTATGTTCAAACATGTACGTGATCCCTCTTCCATTAGACGAGCTGATAGGACACAGGGTTCATTATGTCAATATTCTGAGAGAGTAGAGACCACAAAAATAAATTAAGTAAAAGAAACAAATTTGTTTGTAAAGTTACATTTAGGACTTTTAAACTCAGATTTGTATCTATTTTAACCGTATTCCTGGATTAGTGCGATCTTGTGGGTAAGAGGTTAACTTCCAACGTTTTGAACATATTTTCCTGCTAAATGTTGTCAGATCATTTGCCTAAACATGTAAACTTGGCTGTAACTTCTTTATACGTGACTATGAGTTGAGCTGGAATAAAGGGGTGAATGTGGGGAAAAGGTCGTTGTTGGAAGAGCTACGCTCACCCAGACCTGCCAACCTTGAAGAAATTTTATGCGTACAACCCCCCCCCCGTCATGTCACTTTATGATGATGAGGCCTCATAAGGATTGTTCAGCGTTTTCCAGTTTTACATGGAGCAGTACCAATTTACGACACACGGCGTTTGTTTTCATCGCATAGTTCAGCAGGTGTCATGCTTTAATCCGTCTTTTTTTTTTTTTTTTACATCCGCCATCTCCGTAATGTGGACGCTGGTGAAGGCTACAAGCCACAAACGTTTTATTATCTGTTATTATAGCGTTCTGTAATATGCCGTGAGACCTGGCTTTATATGGTTCTGTTTAATAAATGTATTGTGCGGAAATCCCTCCACTTCGTCTCCTGCCTTGTTATTTCATGTTGAAGCAGACGTCGCTAAGCTTCTCTCCAACTCCACGTCACAAAGCCAGCAATCATTAAACTTACATCCTGCCCATTTCCCAAGTTGACAACGAGGTTCATGTGACAGAAGAAGACTCGAATCCAAAAGGCATAAATACATATCGCTAACAAACGTTACGTGACGATAAAAATCTCCCCGCTTCGCCTGCGCAGTACGACCGGACCATACCCGGTGCAGCAACACGTTACAAACCGGGCTGAACACTGGATACCACTTCCAGGTCTCATTTGTAGTTTAATTTCGGCGTACCGCTAATAGTTATATTTAATAAAGAACCACACAGAACACACGGAACTAACTGTGAATGCCACCGACGCATTGAACGAAATGCGAATGAAGCGGTAAATGCACGTAAGGATTTAAGATTTGACGAAATGTAATTTAAGACCTACGATGCAAAATATGCTCGTATTTAAGAGTTTTTTAGGCCTTAAATTGGCATTATCAAATTTAAGACTTTTTAAGACTCGCGGGAACCCTGTATATATGGCACAATCTGTAGTTTCCCCAAAATTTAGCTGGTGCGGCTTATATTCAGGTGCGCCTTATAGTCCGTCAATTGCGGTATGTTTCGGGGGGGTTGGGAAGTGTTTGTGTGTAGTAGGCTACCGTGTTCGTTACCTGTTGCCCGGCGGTTCAGCACGCAAGCCTGCAAGTTATCCGGCCAGCCTGGCTTGCTTTAGGCACTGAATTAAACTGAACGCGCGAAGCATTTGGCTAAGAGGGGCAGGTGGGCGGAGGGTTAAAATGCAGCGCTCTGATTGGCCGAAAGCTTTTCACTCCACTTACACGCTGTGGCTCAGTGGAAGAATCAACGTCATAGATTGCATAGAAAGTTTAGAAACTGAAACCGGCGAAATGCGAGGTGCAACAAAATGCGTACCAAGAGAGCAGCGAACCGTACAAGCGTACTTAAGGGTCAAAATGCGTGCCGAGTACGAAAAATGCGTACATGTTGGCAGGTCTGCTCACCTCGTTCTCTCTCACATGTGAACCTGTATGTAAAATGGCTGATGCTTGACTGACATTTGACTTTGAGTCACAGATTGACTACTGGGTGCCTCCTCTGGTCATTTTTATATTTCAATTTATTACTAAACATAAACTCCATGTCAATAACAGACAGACAGAAGTGACTGGGCTAATTCTGTTCATACAAAAAAAAGTTTTAAAAACAAAATCAAATCAATTTATCTTTGTAAAATATTGTGTGCCTATTGCCGATGTTTTGACCCTATCCGTGTCTTCCTCAAGCCGAGGCACACTGGAAAACGAAATTATGACTGCTCAATGTTTCTTCACAGGAGTTCAGAGCAGGAATTGTGTATTCTCTCTTTGTGTCTCTTTGTGTCTCTTTGTCTCTCTTTGTCTCTCTTTGTCTCTCCCTTGTAAACTTTCCCAGACTCCGCCCAAATGAATTTTTCTCATAAACTTTAAAACAATGTAAAATATGGTAAAATTGTTGTTCACATCCTGTGTTTTGTTTTTCTTTATCAATAAAAAAAGTCAGATCTGACCTAAATCTCTTGTAGTGAATGATCTGATAACTGATCATCAGATTGATCTGTTTAGTTTGACTGAGACGTGGCTACAGGATGATGAACATGTTAGTTTAAATGAGTCTACTCCACCCAGTCATAGTAATTATCACATTCCTCCAAACACAGGTAGAAGAGGAGGAGGAGTGGCAGCCATCTTCCTCTCTGATTCATCTATTAATCCTAGACCTAAGCAGAGCTTTAATTCATTTGAAAGTCTTCCTCATCCAGACTGGATGTTGTGGTGTATCGTCCACCTGCTCCTCTTTATGTGATTTAGTTCTTAGAACAGATCAAGTCATTGTAGTCGATGACTTTAACATCCATGTTGATGTTGTCAGTGGCATCATTATTAGATTCAATTGTCTTTTCTCAGAATGTAAATGGATCAACTCACTATTTTAATCACACCTTAGATCTGGCCCTAACATAGAAACTGAAGGTTTAACAGTATTTACTCATAACCCTTTTGTCTGATCATTTCCTCATAACATTTGAATTTACAATAATTGATTATAAAGTAGAGATGCACCGATTTATCGGCTGGTGACCGGAATCGGCCGATTTTCACGTGATCTGCCATGACCGGAGACCGGCCGGTCAGTCTGACATGCACTCGGGCGCCGCATGATTTACATCGCGCAACATCAACATCACACGCAGGCCAGCTGACAGTCTTGCCTGGGCCCGGGACGAGATAATCTTAGATACCCCCCCGCGCTCCACTGTGACCTCCTCTCTCTTCTCTCAACGGTAGCCTGACTCCGTCCCTCCGCTCTGGGACAGCAGGCCCGTCCCGCATCACTCTCTCTGTCACCTGACTGCAGCCGGATCTCTCTCCTCTCTGACGGATATACCAAACTCAACTGTTTCTGTCAAAGATAACGTGTTGTGTCGGGCTTTTATACAAGCTAATGGACGTTAGCATTAGAGCTAGCCTGTTAGGTTACGTTACAAGGCTGGTAAACGTTGGCTGCGCTGTTTCTAACCTACGTTCACTTTACTAGTCCAGTGTTTCCCACACATAGACGAATCTGTGGCGGTGCGCCACAGATTCAACTCCGACCGCCACAGATTCAACACCGACCAAAAAAAAATAAATAAAAGATTCAACACCGACCGTCACATATTGCGTTTCGTTATTCTTTTTTTACGCTATTTAAAACACGCAGCGTATTCGTTCAGCTGCATTTCCTTTCCCTGCTCTCTCTTCGTCTCTCTGTCACTCACGCGTCTCTCTCTCTCACACACACATATACCGTAAATTCCGGACTATAAGCCGCTACTTTTGTCACTTGCTTTGGACCCTGCGGCTTATACAACGGATATATGGATTTTTACAGCTAACGGTCACCAGGGGCGCACTATCATGGAAGCGCAGGAGCGAGACAGACAGTTCGCGCCAGGTAACGAGAGCAAAACAAACCAAGTGAGTCCAAATGCAGTACGAGAGCTGCTTTTAAGTTAAAGGCGATCGATCTGGCTGACTTTTCTGGTATAGTAGGCTGGTTATTTTGATACAGTAAACGGCCGTGTTACTGCACCTTTACTGCTGTGTTGGCTGTTTTAGAAAAAGATGCTGGTTATTTAGTTGAGCAGCCGGGTTACTGCGCTTTTGCTGCCGTGTTACAGGCAAGCACTTTTAAAAACGAATTAAATTTAGCCATTTAACGTTATTGCCTCGTCAAGCGTTGTAAGCTTTGTTTTTTGTTATACTGCACTACTACGGTACTATGACTGCAGGAAGTGCGCTAGGAGCGCACCGTTGTATTATTTGTGCGCTGCACGAATGATGTTTGTAATGTCAAAGATGTAAAAGTTTGATCGATCGATTGATTGAAAGATTTATTGTGTTTCTCAAATGTAAATCGCTTTGCGTTTCCAAACAGTCATTTCTGTCCCGACAATCCCCTCCGTGGTAGAAGAAACCCTTATGGTAATTAAACATTAAAACACCAGCGGTTTATAGTCGGGTGCGGTTTATATATTGAAAATTTAGCTGGTGCGGCTTATATTCAGGTGCGCCTTATAGTCCGGAAATTACGGTATATATAGGGTGTTAAAATTAATGTAATAAAGTTCTGTGTAACCAATTATTAACTGTTTTTTTTAATTATTAACCTTTAGGATTTAGGAAATCCCTTTAGGAGTCCCCCCCCCCCCCATCGGTCAGACACAGGGCAGTCCTCATGCACATACTCTATCCATTCGTTCTTTTCACCCCCCCCCCCCCCCCCCCCCCGGGCCAAACCTCCACCTCCAACCCCCCCCCCCCCCCCCCCCCGGCCGACCACCACACATTGCTTTCAAATCTGTGGGAAACACTGTAGTCCCAGCTTCACCGTCACCACCTTTTTTTAAATATTTGTTAAGAAAATCTTTAAGGCCTCTATTTTCTTCTCTTCTTCTCTTTTCTATATATTTATATATTATTTTATTGCCACTACCTGTTTTCCCTGTTTTCCTACAGAAGTTTAGTTTGCTAAATATATCACATTTCTTTAGTTGGATATTGGATATGAAAAGAAAGAAATATGGTTCTTCCATAACATTGCACTTTAGATGTGTGTGAACTTCCCACACCAGGAGTAATTTATATAGTTCTATTTTTATAGTGTTATCTGTTCAAAAAATGTTCTATTACAGAAAAAAGATAATATTAATATTCTATTAAAGAAGAGAAAATAAATCTTTGTGTGTGTTGTAAAGTGGTTAGAAAAAATGAAATCGGAATCGGCTAAAATCGGTATCGGCAGGTCAAACTCAATAAAAAATCGGAAATCGGAATCGGCCGGGAAAATTGTAATCGGTGCATCTCTATTATAAAGCAACAGGAAAGACATTTCAATACAGTAGACCAGGGATTCTGTCTTGGGGGGGCGAGCTGCCTCTAGGGGTGCACAAGGTGACAAATGTAATGGTGGAGAAGAGATTATCTTCGACGTTCTGTATACGCTCACCTAGCTTGTGGCCTCTTACATCATTCATTTTTGTAAATATGATCAAATGGCTGAAATCAGGGAAACTGTCAGGTAGGATACCTCAAGCCAAAGTTAGTTATGAAGGATATTTATGTTGGGTCGTGCTTCATTGCAATAAGTTTATTTCCATAACTGCTGTGTTATGATGACAGGGTTGTGTTAGCTCCATGGTGATTTAAAGTTGCTGCATTTTTATTTAACGCGGCTGAAAATATTCTTACCCCAACTTATCTGCTTTCTGCCTCTGAACCTGAGCCTCTTCCTTTTCAACCCTTTTAAATAAGGGAACCACTCTGGACTTCTGACAGCTCCATAGTGGCCTTGTGAGAAGGAGACAGCATAGAGGGGCAACCACCTCAACACCACTTAGTCATCAGAGCGTACCCACCCAGGCTTGGCCAGCCTCCATTTTAATTTTATTTCTATAAATGCTATGTGATAATGACAGGGTTATGTTAGCTCCATGGTGATTTAAAGTTGGTGCAACTTTTGTTTAACGTGGCTGAAAGTATTCTAAGCCCAACTTATCTGCTTTCTGCCTCTGATCCTGAGCCTGTTAGGGTTAGGGTTAGGGTTAGACCCTTTCCCTCCAAAAGAACCAAGACTTTATGTGTGAGTGCATCATAGACGTAATATTACTGCTTGTTTGTGCACTTTGTTTTGGAGTATGAATTCCAACAATAACATTTTTGTTCTTTGTTAGATTGCTGTGTACATAACTAGTTAATTTGAGATTGCCATAAACTGGACGCACAAATGAAGTAAGTGGATTAAGAAAGTAGACTTATTGGTTATTCTTTAAAAGATTATTTATGATTGTAATGTTTATTTATCCTTTCTGTATAGGAAAATCATCCACAAACATTTTTTTGTAAATAAAACTTAAAACCAGCAAAGTCTGAATCCTGTGTTTAAATGTGCTCCCTACAGTAGATGTCCATACATCCCAACCACCCTCAACACAAGCTGCTGAGCTTTCACAAGTGTCTCTGCATTAACTGTCAAATCAACTTAAGATGTCCCTGTTGGTCGACCTCACCCACTAAACATTAGACGTCTGATTGACGTGCAGATCAGGTCTATATTGCGTCCGTCGGTCCATGACCAATTCTGAACGTCTACACGACGTGCAAACTAGGTCCGCTATTTCGACGTCTAACCATGACCCCATTTAGACGTCAATGTGCCGTTCAACATTTGATCGTCAGACTAGATAACTTTTCTGGAGGTCATATGGACGTCTAAGACAGGTGCAGGAAATTGACGAATGTATTTTTTTTTATTTAAGATAAATATCAAACTTGTTGTTATCAACATGATTAATCAATATGAATGATTAATAATTTATATTCATATTCATTGTTGATTTGAGATTAAAAAATATTTATTATTTATTTATTGTATACATAATATTTTGTTATTTTACATTTTCGTATTTTTCCTACTGGTTTATTTAAGGGTCTCTGGACCGTAGTTTGTGCAACCAATCCGGTCTGGCTAAATTTAACTGAGTTCTGCGCCACAGTCATATCGGGTGAAATGTGTGCGAATTCGCGACTCTAACTGGCTGAGGCATTGTGTCATCACATACACCGTACGAGCCACTCCGATTGGCCCAGGTGTTCCTCTTCTGTGGAAGCAATGGCCGAGTCTGCACCGTAGGCTACGACCTCTACTACAGCTGTTCTAAATCACCGTTCACTAAATTGCAGGTAAGTTCGGTCAACCCATACTGCCTAGTTAACTTTATGTTCATTTATAGTGTTTGCTGTTTTAGCTTTGTCGTATTAATCTAAACAGTTGTTGCTACAGTTAGCATTGCATCTTTTCCCATCAGCTCGTTAGCTTTTGAACACAACCACCGTGCTAACGTTTACAGACGCTTTAACGTGAACAATTGTAGCTACACATTAAAGCGTTTATTAGACGTCGAAATGTTTGCAGGGAACACTGCAAACAACAGTTGTTCGGTCGCTATCATTATGAGAGCGATAGTAGTTATTCCTGTGTGAGACTTTGGCTGGCCGCCATTGTTGGGATAACTGTTCTTGTTGTTTTTTTTTTCCGGCAGACGCATTCTAAAAAAGCTGGCGGTGTTAACTGACGTTTCGATCCCTAATCATTTGTCTTTTTCTACTTGTGCAGATGGAGTCATCCTGTTTCATAATCGGGCAACTGAAGACTTCATAAGGGCACTTTTTTTTTACTTTTATTTTTATTATTATGTTATTGTTCTATCTCTATTATATTTGTAGGCTGTTGATACATTTTTATTCACAGACCGAAGGTAATTTTATTTATTGTATTTTACCACTTTTTCACAAATTGTACTGCATTTTATGTTGCCTAAGACTGACGTTTGCAATAAAGATTGGGGAAAAAAATGACTGCGTTTACATGGTCTTTAGTATCCCGAATTTAATCGGGATATTGAAGTATCCCGTTTTTGTGTTTGTCCATGTAAACACCATATCCCGAATTCAGAAATCGGGATATGGCCATTTCCCGATTTCAAGAAACCCGGCTTTGCTACCTGGAGTACTCCGATAGAAGCCGGGATACTGAAGCATGTATACACCTTATCCCGATTTCTGACGGCTGCCCACTGTCTGCGCAGGCGCGAGTGACGCCAAGTGACGCACTAGATATACAAACAACATGGCGGCAACGAGAAGGTCTCACTTTTGGAGCGACGAAGAGACAGAATTTTCCCTTAAAGTAATGAAAGAACTAAACATAACGATGTGTTTAGATGGCAGAAAACACCGACATGCTGATGTATTCAAATCTGTTGCGGAAAAGCTACGTGACGCTGGTTTTCCACCTCGCTCCGTTGAACAAGTTAGGTCGCGTTGGAAAACATTGAAAAAGACGTAAAACACGCATGCGCAGATAGGATGCAGCGATCGGAAAACGGGATACTGTTATTTATCATGTATATGGGGATATGAATAACCGGGTTTCTCTGTGTTCCATGTAAACACCATATCCCGAATATGCTCAAAGCCGGGATAAGCCTCAAAATCGGGATACGAAAGACCATGTAAACGCAGTCAGTGTCAGGATTGGATTGTGATTTATTGTAGACCAGAGTGTAGTCTAAAATGAATTTAAGTTTAACGTAGAAACGACGTCTAGAAGACCACATTCGGACTACAACTGGCTCCTATACAGAGGTCCTGTGGACGTCGGTAACGGACGTTCACTCGACGTCGGGAAAAGACGTCGTCTGCTGTAACAGTCTGCACCTTCAGAGGACCAAACTTCGACGTTCAAAAACGACGTTGAAACGACGTTGTTTGAACGTGTCTTTGCGCAGTGGGCAGGGGTCAATACTTGGTCCTCTGTTATTTTCTATGTATATTAATGACTTTCCAAGTTTAAATTTCAAATACACACCGATGTCACTGTCATCTTCACTAGTGCAAAAAATATTCAAGCAGCAGCCTTGTTCTACTTCAGCTATGGTTCCTGTAAATGAGTGACTTTATAAAACACGACTAGAACCGTTTGTATGATGTTCACAAAGCAATCGTTGGACATCAAACTTTCAGGTGCATTTTTGGGAGGACAGGAACTAGAGATTGTCTCTGAATTCAAGTACCTTGGTGTGACACTTGATTCCTCACTATGGTTCAATAGAATATGGAACACGAATACAAATACGACCTTTCATTAACTTGGTGCTGCTATAATGTTTTTACATTCAATGCTTCTGTCACACATTGAATTAGGGCTGAACGATATATTGTTATCGTATCTATATCTAGATATGAACATTCAAGATATTAATATATAATATTATATATAACGTTTATATGTAGACCAATGACAAACATACGAGGGCGGGAGTGAGGGAGACGCAGACTGAGACTAAATTTTTCGGGACTCCCGCGGGAGTCCAATCAAAGTTTGATTGCTGATGCGTTCAGTAGAGTCGACGTCCACCAGACATAAACACATTACAGACGCTATAACATACCACATTGCAAAAGACATGGTACCTGTGTACACAGTCTAGAAAGAGGACTTTAAATATGGTTCGGACGCTCGATATCGAGATATCTGGCATAATTATCCAGATATGAAACTGTCCATATCGTTCAGCCCTAGTTGAAAGCAAACCTGTCTTGTAACAACTGACTTTTATCTCGTTAGTAATGTACTCTCTTGTGACGCGCCCTTATTGTGATTTACGGTCCTGTCCTATGTAGGGCTGAACGCGACGGTCGGCTTGTTTACCTGTAATCTGTTACTGCTAGTTTTTTGCAGCATGGCTGAATATTTGTCCGACTCTGAGGTTGTGGACGAACCATAGCAGCAGCAAATTACTGGTAAACAAGCCGACCGTAGCGGGTGCGTGCGCCGCTCAGACGTCAGAAGACATTATCCGGGATGATGATAACACGTAACTCCAGACTCAACGGGGAATAGCACGAGCGTATCATAAAGTACTGGTGGAATGAACGAGTTTCGTTGCAGATAATGTTATTTAGAGGCTGCGTTTCTATGCCCTGACCACTCCCACTATGTGGATATACGCTGATCTAATTATCTCCTGAACAAGTGCAAATGAAACCAAAGTGATACTGGTGAGTAAACGATGATATTTTATGCTAGAAATAAGGTCCAGGTTGTAAAACTGCTAGTCAAGAACCAGATCCAGATCCAGATCGATCGATCGTGGCAGCTACACTGACTGTGTATACTAGGGCGGCTAGCAAGCTAACGTATGTTTGTTGACGCTCATTACAAAACTTCTAGCTCACGTAAACCCGACCAATTTAATATTAAAATCAAATTCAGTCCTGTGGCCCATTTTTCCATTTCGTATTTTCGATCTGAGCCTAAAATTGAAATATGAAAAACCGGGCTTTTGTTGTTTTTTGTGTTGTATTAAAAACAAATAACAAAATAACCAGTCATTGATTTTTGATTGCAACTTGAAAATGGAAAGAACGAATGATACACGGATTTCAGTCAAAACCTTTCAACAGTAAAAGTAGAAAAAATCATAAAATAATCTAAACAATTAGGGACAATCTGTTAGTAGACATCTGGTCACGAACAAGCTGAATGATTTTTTTTAACAAAAGCTGAGGGTTAAATCCAAAACTTTGTAAAATATATGGAAAAGACAAAAACAAAATAAACGACACAAAGGTACACAATTGCTGTACAAAGAGAAACAACAACATAGGCTCAGTGTGTGGCGTTTTCAGGATATAAAAATAAAATCTTTCTACTTGAATCCACATATACTGACCCTTTAAAACAAACCCTTCAGTCTATGCTTATGAAACTTATTGCCTCCTTCACTGATCAAACAGCAAAATAAAATAACGCACGTGCAACAGTTTCCATACTCACGCGCTCCTAGTCCATTCAGTTGAACGTGCTGAGGTTGGAACCGGCGGGAAATGTTGAGATAACACTGACAGAAGAATGAGAACTTCAATAACCGTTAGCTCCAGGAAACCTCGAGACTAGTTAGCGGGAATAACCGGGTCCTCCGGGAGTCCACAAGGAGATGTGTGTCCTGTCCTGTCCTCTGCAGTTATACATAAATGTCTCTTAGTTATATCTCCTTTAGAACAGTCTCTACAGAATGAAATGAGCTCATTCCGAATACGTTTAGCTTAGCTTTACAGTTTAGCTTAGCTTTACAGCATTAATACACATTAGCAACATTCAGTAACGTTAGGCTACAGCATCGTGACAGATGCTAATGGCTAATCGCGGTTAGCGACACACATTACAACACGGTGCCATGATGAAACATTTCATAATTACAGGTAAATATATAAACAAAGCATTTACCTATATATCCTTTTAGCCCTTGGTAAACTCTAACGTCTGTAACTGAAGCAACGTCACCGGGCCTCGCGCTGACCGCGTCTCCTCTCCACAGTCCGTGCTAATTCCCTACGGGGTTTCCTTGATATCCCACCCCTGCATCATTTGATTGGACTGATGATTCCGTGACAACCAATAAAAACAACGACTGCTAATACTGACAGCTTCATGTCACATAAGGTTATATAGTGCACGCCCTGTGGTGCACGCGCCTATAACAAACAAACTATTTAAATCAGTAAAACTTTATGTACACTGACAACAATGACATTAACGTTTGCTGTTTTGTTTTTAACCTTCACTGTGATATGAACAGTGTTGTTTTTAAAAAGTAATTAGTTAAAGTTATTAGTTACAAAAAGCAACTGAGTTATTAGCATCATTACTCCACTATAAAAGTAACTAGTTACTAGGGAAGTAAATATTGTGTTACTTTTTTAAAAAATATGTTTAAATATGTGTAGGAATTTCATTATTTATTTATTTTTTTCACAAGCCAGTGCACTCCACATCTGCATTTCTCTCAACATGTATTTAGAAAATGTCTTTCGGCATGGAGGACCCCGGTATTTTGTGAACTGTTGACAGCGGCAGCATGTTCTCAACAACATACCTGCCATTCATCCCATTCAGTTGAGAGATGCTTCGTTAGATTTAAATTGCTTACATCATAATGTTCACTTCACGTGTACGTTCTTGTCTTTTACCTTAATGAGGTTAAAGTGGTGCCTATACTTAAACCTTGAAAATGACAACTTTACCTCTGAATGCTCCAGACCAGCCATTGCTGCAGGCTATCTCTGATCATTTGTGTGAGACTGCTATGTGAGTACCTCTGATTGGCTTACCATGAAATCTAACTCTGCTTTAGCCAATCACCTTGACAGCTCTTGTGGCTGCCTGAGCAAAGTCAGATGACCGCTTCAATGAGCTGCTTCACTTCACACTTCATAATGCACCCCGCTTATTCCTGTTAAGGGTCGCGGGGTCTGCTGGAGCCTATCCCAGCTGTCATCGGGCGAGAGGCGGGGGTACACCCTGGACAGGTCTCCAGTCTATCGCAGGGCTACAGTGATAATCTTGTTATTTAATTTAATAATTACTGAGCAGGGCTACAGTAATAATTAACCCTAACCACAGCTACCATGTTTACTGTAACGGAGACAAGATTTATTATTTTATTAATTTATTATTCCACATTCACCATTCAGGCTTCATCAGCTCTGACACTGTTTGTTCTCCTGTGACTGAATCAGAAGAAGCAGACAAGACCCAGAATATTGGAGTCCACTTTAATGAAGCATAAAAAGGTTCAACACCGTTGTCATTGAAACATCATTCACACATTAGTAACAGTCGTTTAACGTTGCACAGGTGAACTTTGACCGGACTAGCGCTGATACTGGTGTCAGTGACGGTGGATCGTGTTGGTACCAGTGTCTTGTACCAGGGACCGGTGTTGGTTGTTAAACATCTAGAGAAGCCGAGTTTTGTTTTCCTTAAACAAAGCGTAGATTTAAATTTAAAGCCAGTAAACATGTGGACGGAGTGGATGATGCTTCGTAGGAATAACTTTTTATAAAGAGTTATTTATTGCTGGACCATGAAAACTGGACCAGAACAGAAAAGAACAATGAAATTCTCATTTTAAGGCTGCTTGTGTAAATTCATTACATTCAGATGAAAAGATGGAGATCAGACGCTGTGGTATGACAGACCCAGAACAGGTTTAGTTTAAACCAGCTACAGCAACATGACTTAGCTAGCTACTGCTAGCTTTAGTGAATAAATCACGTTTCCGTCTAGTTTACTTCCCTTCACTCACGTCGCAGACTTTAGAAGCTCGTTTATAAACTTGTGTTGGACAGACACGTTTTCTTGGTCACTGAGGACAACGTAAAACCTTGGTCTCATTTTTACCGACTTTTGTTAGCCAACTTTAGAACTGATCAGACAATCTTTGATTACACCAGACTTGGTTTAAACAGGGTTGCCAACGTTCAGCTAAAATTTATATTAAAACTAATAATTAACAGTATTATCCTGATCAGTCCTGTGTGTTGGGAAGAATTAATCATTAGTAATTAATTTGTGGTGTCTGAAGCTGCAGGTATTCAATCAACTCTGAGTAAAGACTTCTTCTGTAACCGCTTGTTCCTGTTAAGGGTCATGGGGTCTGCTGGAGCCTATCCCAGCTGTCATCGGGCGAGAGGCGGGGTACACCCTGGACAGGTCTCCAGTCTATCGCAGGGCTCTGCGTCAAGACTTCTACAACTAATCTGTATTTTAATGATTAATAACAATTCTTGTTTTTTATAAGGAAGGGCTTATTTATATCATATTATTTACAGTATATATATCTTGCATGAGATTTGTTTGGGAGGTGTCAGCCTGAAAGAGAAGTCCAGAAGCTTCAGAGTTGACAAACAGATCAGATTTCATCAAAGCTGCAACACTATTATAAGCAAGCATCCATTAAACATTCCGTTAATCATTTAAAAGGGACTCAAGAACAAAGCAACCATTCTGAAAACAAAACTCAAACCGTAGACCTCATCCATAGTGCATCTAAATGCTTAGTATTAAGAATGAAATACCAGGGAATCAGTCTGTTAGTACCATGTGTGGTTTCCTATACGTGCCAAGCAAATATATTAAATTTTTAACATTTTAAAAAGCTTTCATCAAAAACAGCTTATCTAAAGAAGCATTTATAGATGTTTGGTGTGCTGCCAAGTTCATGTGATAATAAATACAAAACAAAGCTACATACAAACAACAGCTTAACTGTGTTACAACATTCATCCTCTTTCCTTATGGTTTGTCACAAAGTGCAGAAAATAAAGAGATTACTGCAGCAGGATTTGGTTCTTCGGGAACTCGTCGTATCCCAGAACATTTAGGGTTAGACCTTTCTTGGCAGGACATGAAGCAAGCTTTGACACAACAATGTGGAACTAAGGATCCACAGAGTGGCACACAGATGTGACATCTTTTTGAAATGCTGGCCAACTACATCATCAAATCTTCACAAACTGAAGCAAACTTCATTGGAAAGTTACTCAACATTAGTCCCTGAAAATAAAATTTCTATAGACAATGTCTTCAACCTCTGAGGAACTGAAACCCACCTACACCAGTGACAGGAGGACATGATCCCACAAAAAAAGCCTCAGGTCCAACTTCTCAACAACCAAGGTGTGTAATGGACAGTGTTTGAACTTGTCTCTTTGAACACCGTGAAAGGAAAGACTTGTGTTGACATACTAAACCAGATTAGCCTGAGACTTTCTCCACAGGAATATGTCCTGGTTTTCTGGAGAAGTTGGTTTGTGATTCTGTTGCACACATTTGTTTAAGGATGAGATCAATATAAAGAATGAGAGATTAAAGTCTAATTGGAGCGTGAACTAATTGGTTTTTACAGTGCTTTCATGGTGCACACTGTCAAATAAATATTCCCAACATCACTGGGATGTTGAAGGAACACCTTCTGCTGACATTTGCCACAAACAAGGAACCAAATAATGAGTTTAGAGGCGACAGGATGTAATCAGGGTAACACTGGTTTACCACCATGAAACAACAAGTATTCGTCTCAAAAGCTTCAACAACCTCATATTCTTTATCTTTGGCTCCAGCCTTCATTTCTTTATCTTTTTATTGGGGCCTGTAGTTTTAACAGTGACTTCCTCTTTGAGCCAGGAGGAGGTCATAAAAGCTGGCATCATTCATGTCCAACAACATTTTTGTTTGTTTGAAGCTGAATGATTCCAGGTTTGTGCCGACGAGGGACAGTAAAGAGGAGACAGTGAAGGAAACGCCTGGCTTAAAACTAAGTTTCATATCTTTGTAAAAAGCATCTTTTGCTGTGTTTGTGGGAAGCTGTAAATTTGAAGCTCAGTGTAAAGAACCAGAGACACTGTTTGATCCAGATGGATGAAGCTGTGCTCTAAAGATGTGCAGATGTTTTTAGATGATGCTTGTTAATTATGCATACGTGTTGATTTGATTCATATAGTTGTTTCACGATAGTCAATTATACCTTAAAATTATCTTTAGCTTCAGAATGCATTAGAACAGAAATGGTGTCATGGTTCAAAATGAACATGATCCATGCAGTTTCATTTAGACAGAAGCATTTGATGAGTTCATGTCATGCATTGTTTTTAGCATCTGAACATCGTAGTAAACAATGAAAACAGGATTAGCAGAGGAGAACTGGGTCAGATGGCTTCATCAAACCCGAACAGAAGATTCAGGATGTTTGTTTTCTGTATTTCCTAAGTATCGATGATGGATTAGTGTTGGTTGAAATGTCCAATTCACACAGTCGTCATGACTTTAAGAGAACCAGACCTAAACCTGAGGATCTTCTTTTTCAGGTTGCGAGACGCTTTAATCTTGACAAAGGCCTTTGCCCGAGCAGGGGTCATGTCCTGCCCTCCTGACCTTAATTGAGCCCACCCTCTGCCCACTGCACATAACCCATCCCTGGCTCCACTTCCTCCACTCTCCTCCGTATCACTTGTGTTGGGAGTGCTCTCCTCCACCTTCTCTTCCCGGCTGGACTCGCTGTCTCCGAAGCAGTTAGTGGTGTAGTTGGACCTCTCGTCCTCGCTAGTGTCCACGATGGTGGAGTGAAACAGCGACGCACACTCCGCTGAATACTCAGAGTCACTGCCACCAACGTAAGGACGAGGGCTGGAGGGGGGGTTGATGCTGGCTGCAGAGTTGCTGAGCAGCTCCTTGCCCTGACGGTGCTGAGCGCGCCTGAACGCCTCATAATGTGTAACCTCCATGATCGCACGCAACCGACGGTAACCATTCCGTTTGTACTTTGGTTTTGCAACAACCACAAACTGGTCGCGTCCACGATAGTGATGGTGACCATGAAGGAGGTGGTTACCATGGTTTGCATGATGACAATGCTTGGAAACACATGATGGCACATTGCTCAGTGTGGTGGTCATAGTATGTCTTTCTGGGACTCGCTCTTCTGGGATGGATGCAGGGAGGCATTTCATTCTGGAGGAGCCTCCTCTCTTGGAGACTTTAATGTGAACAGAGCCTCTGTCTTCCAGCAGCTGTGACTTTTTAGAGCTTGGCCTGCGGTGAGATTTATCGCTTCTTCTCTCTGATGGAGGCTGTTTGTGTTCAGAGGCCCAACTCTTCTTCAGAGCTGTGGTGCTCTTCACCTTGACATTCTTGACATTCTTGTGGTCACCCTTGCAGTGTCTGATGGATTTCTGGGTGAGAATGTATCTGCCATCAACCATGTGACTCCCTCTTCCTTCGTCTTGACTCTGGGAGGAGGAACCCAGACTGGCGACATCTTTCTCTGCTGGACCAGTCTGGAGAGTTTCAGGGCTGTTTCTGGGAGTACCTGACTGTGTTCTGAAAACTGTGGGTGACTTAAGGAGCAGTTCCTGGTCAGGGTCAGGGTTAGGGCAACAGGACTGCTTGGTCTCTTCAGGGTTTGCTTTGAGACTGCCTGGTTCCCTAAAGTCTTTAGTTGTGCTGTGTGTTCCTGGGTAAGGAAGAAGCCATTTGCTCTTCTTTCTCAGGAGACTGTTTGTACTTGTATTTGTGTCCTTGTTGGTGACAGAACAGCTGTTTTGGATGCCGTAACTACGGGGACAGCTGGTGTCACTTTCCACAGACCACTGCCTCTGAGGAGACGAGGTTGCAACACCTTCTGCTGGTGATGAGGATTTCAGTTCAGGGCCCCTCAGAATCCCTAAACCAAAACCAGAACCAGAACCGGGACCAGATAGCTGCCTCCCACAGAGACTAGCCTGCCTCAGGATGCTCTTTGAGGGCTCTGTGCTGATGCTGGTCCTGGGTCTGCTGGTCCTGATGGACTGGGCCTTCCGCTGTAGCAGACTGTAGATGTAGCTGTCCAGACGTTTATGGGAAGGAGTTTGGGAGACAGAGGAGCAGGAGGCTGGCCAGGAGGAGCTTTGGGGTACACACGGTGCTGAAACAGAAGCTGGAAGTGGAGAGGTTTCTGGTTTGTAAACTTGAGTCTCATCTCTGCCATGACCTCCATGACCCAACATCTGCAGGAAAGCAGGACTCTGGACAGCCACCGCATGCATCGGGCTTGGGTAGCGGTAAATTTCACCACCGTTCTGGGACACCAGGTCGCAGTGGTATTTAGACTGAGTGTCATTGGAAACCATGGAAGAGGCAACATCCATAGTGGGCGGGTGAGGAGCTGAGAGTGAGCGGCGGACTGTAGCAGAGTCATCACAAAGCCTTCCAACCAGTCCGTCACATTCCAAACAGCTCGCCAGCTCATCTAGAAACAAGAAGAATTAGACGTCAACGAGCACATCCAGGCTCAGCTGCACTCCATTAAATGACAGTGAACCAGCCAGTTAACGCGTCACATTTTCAAACACAAATAGTCCAAAACCATCAGAGTTTAGTTCATGTTGCTGTGTTTCCTAAACTCAGCAGCTGACAGAGAGTTAACTGTGAGCAAGGCTGTTCTGATGAAATGGTCTGCTGACTGTGGTAATGACTCTGTTTGGTTTGGCTGTGGACGGAGCACTCAGCCATTAGTAAGTGGAAAATTCTTTTCAGTGGAGACAGTGTTCTGTGAAATGTTAATCCTCCATGTTCACTCTGGTCTGGGACTGAGATGATAAACATGTAGACATAGTTGAGTTCCTGACTCAGCTGCACAAACTAACATGAAGACAATAAAAAAAAACATAACTACAGCTATGTCCATTATTTCTGGACCTCTTTTGGAAACACAGACATTTTATACACAGTCTATTTTCAGTTAGTCTGAACTGTGTTGGTGTCTCCTCCTTTGGACTGCGATGCCAGGTGTAGTTTAGTCTCCAGGTGGAATTACGTTCTTTAGCCTGATCTGGATCTTTAGACATTCTTCGGTCTGATCTGAGGTTGATGAATGGTTTGGTTCTTCTTTTCATACTGGACCTGGATGATGATATGTCTACGTCATGTTCCTCACTGGTCTGCATGTGGTGAACCTTTCCATAAAAATAATTTAGTCTTTATTCCTCTGCATTTATCACAATTTGCTTTTATTGATTTCCCCACTTCAGCCAAGTATACTACTATTTTTTGCTATACAGATGTATACTGATGAGACGCATACTGAACTAAGACATAAATAATTTGTTTTGAATATATTTTACATAAGCAGGAAAAACAGTTGGAGGTAACAACATGAATGACGTCTGAACACAGAGGCATCAGTAAAGTTTTTCCTGCTCCAACACGTCAGAATATCTGCTGGAGAAAAGGCCTGTTGTGACCAGACACCACTTCCTCGTTCACATCTGATTTTATCTGCACAAACCTCTGTGTTTATTTCTGTCTTCTTATGTATGTACTCAAGGCCTCAGACCCAGAAAAATGAATTAAGCTAAATGAATGAACTAATTAAACTAAAAGAAGTGGCAATGACAAGCAAACAGACCTGCAGACTGGTTTCAGATTGAGAGTATAAACCATGTCCAGAGCAGATGATGGTGTCTAATCACATTTCATCAGGAATATTATAATATAATAATATTATACGCTCTGAATTAATATTCTGTGCCAGACGATGATAAAAATGTGTCGTTCCTTCAAAGCATGTTTGCTGCTGCAGATTCTCCATAAAGGAACAGAAGGTTCTGGGTGTGTTCAAGCGTCTTATCAGATGATATTTTACTGGCAAGTATGAACAGAGACTGCAGCTTCAGTCAGAAACCCTGCAGCAGTGCTGAGCTGCAGTGTCAAGTTCCTGGTTGAGGTTCCACCAGGAACTAGATGCTGGTGGAGGTTTCACCAGGAACTGAACTGCCGGTTTTAGATTCAGAGTCAGGCCTCAGATCCAGAACCACCACCATGTAGAAGTCAGTGTTAATAAAGACAATTGTTTCAGCCATGAATCCATCAAATAAAAAAATAAAGGAGCAAACAAATGAAGCTGGACTTGCCTGTGGACGGGAGGTATCCTCCAGAGTCCGCCGTCCAACAGAAACATTCACTGAAGACGGAGTTGGAGGAGTTGGACAGCGATCCAGACGCTCCATCGCTAAGCTCGAAAAAACCTGAGAGACAGAGGACGCGGAAACCGAACTGACTTCATCAGACAGACAGAGTCTCCATGACTATCAGAGGAACCGGACCCCAGCTGGTTCCTAGAACCAGGTGAGTACGGACAGATCTGAACACACATGTTTATTCAGCTACAATTACAATTTAATGTATAAATGGATTTAGTTGTATTAGATCTAGATTCTCCTTCAGTCAAGGTGAAGTGATCTTCTTGTACCTGAGCTCGGTCGGCTGTCTGTCTCCAGCTGATTACGTGACGCATCACATGACGTGTCCAGCTGCAGGTCACTGATCTGACGGTCCAACTCCTGTAGCTGACTGATGAGACCAGCGTCCCTCCTCCTCAGACAGTTCTGATGGAAACATTACAGATGTTATTGAACTGAAGTATCAGTTATAATAATCAGACAGGAGAAGAGTCACGATCAAATAATCGGTTTCCCCGTCCTGTCTCTCACGATCAAACAATGAATCAGATTTAATGTTAGGACGGAGTTGGATGGACAAGAGTCTGGACATGGTTGGACTGGAAGATGTTCATATTTGATGTTTAAACTGATCTGAGGACAAACATCACAGATGTTGGTCTGAGGACTTGAGGACGATGAGAATCACTGTGTTACAGCACTAACGAGTATTAGCATGAATTAGTATTAATTGGTATTAGTAGCTTATTAACTTTAAAGACAAACAGTCCTGACTGAAGGTCCTTAACTGGACATGAACTGATAAAACACACTCATAAGAAGGACATCTCAATCATGTGACTGATTAAAGGTCCTCACAACATGAGTAATACCTGGACCACACACACACACACAGGCTGAACCAGAGACACTGCTGCTACGGTCAATAACTGATAAATCATCAATAACTGATTAATGAACGTGACTAAAACTCCTTCAGCTGTTCGTCCAGCTGACAGCCTCAGGCCACGCCCACTGACAGTCACAGACTCAGACTGACTTCCTGTGTGCTTCGTGTTTATTAACTCAGCCTGACCTCTGACCTCCTGGTCCTCACAGGGACAGTTTTATCTGCTGGATGTTTGCAGGAACTAAAACCCAGAGAGAATCCTCTCCCTTCTTCCAAGATTTGAACCATGAAGCGTGTTGCAGCAGACACGTGTCAAGCTCCACACAGTTAGTTTTAATAAAGACGGAACAAGATGGCCGCCGTCTGACACTCTAAACACTGAACTCATGACTCGTCTTCAGATGAAGCTCCAGGTTCACAAAGAGGCCGGAGTCTAATGAGAAACACCAGACTCTGGGTTTGAACCAAAAACCTCCTCCTCCTCCTCCTCCTCCTCCTCTTTTTCTACCTCATCCTCTTCCTCTACTTCCTCCACCTCCTCGTCTTCATCCCCCTCCCTAAACAGAAGCAGATTCAGCGTTTAGACTTCAGTAACGATGACGTTGGCTGAAAAGAACTTGAAACTAAAACTGATCTGTGTCCAGGGGATTCAAGGCCTGGAAGGGTACAGATCAAACTGTTCCAGACTCCTCTCACACTTCACACCGAGGACATGATGGCTAAAGTGTTAAAAGTTGCACTTGAACGCAGCACAGAGACAAAGAGACAACAGCTGAGGACACGTCCAGGCGTCCTGAAGCAATAAAGAGTTCATTATTATTATTATTATTATTATTATTTTATCAGTTCTTTCCTCTTTATTGTTTATATATATATTTATATCTTATCAGCTCATAGATTAGATTATTTCTGTTTGTGATGATACTAAATGTTTACACCGTCAACAACACTTTACAGTTTGATCAGCTGATCTTGATTTATTGAACTATTGATTAATCAGCTGATGAATATTTCGATGTTAAACTGAAACATTGATGAATCATTTAGATTAATACAGTAAACTGATCCATCAATGGAAATTAATAGAATCACTAATAAATAATCATTTTTCTAATCTCCAGTCGGATTGACCCCGCCCTCACCTCTGACCTCTGACCGCACACCTGAGTCAGCTTGTCCCAGACTGGGGTCAGAGGTCAGAGTCAGGACCTACCAGCTGTTTCCTGAGCACCAGGATGTTCTCCTCCAGCAGCTTCTCCTCGGAGCTCCGCTCAGAATCCCTCCGGCGAGGGTCTACGGTGGCCCGGACCCGCAGCTCCTGCCGCTGCCGCAGGAGCTCCAGCTCCTCCAGCCCGGACACGGTGGCCTCCAGCCGCTCCCGGACCGAGCACAGCCGCTCCGCCGCATCCACGTCCACAGCCGCCGCCTTGTCCCGGCTGCGGCGGCCGGACAGCGGCATCTCCTCACGGTCTCACAGTCTTTGCGGCATCAGGGTCCGAAGCAGCCGGAACAGAACCGGGCCCGACCGCGGGTCCAGCTAAGGTCCAGTATCAACCGGTGGTTTCAAGGTCCTCCAGCGGTAAAGCGGTTGTAATTGATCCGTAGGTTGACCCGGGTCCTGTCAGGATCGTATTCCGGTCAGTCTCAAGAGGCTCCGGGGCAGCAACGGTGAAAAGGTCCGTGAGAACGAAGCACAGAGTCGGGGTGGGCTCCGTCCTGCTGCCGCTTCTCTTAAAGCTCCATCCACACTGACCCACAGACAGTCAAACCACGCCCCCTCCACACAGTCTGACACGCCCTTCGGACTGACGTCAGCAGCAGAGAACGTATCTGCTTCCTGTTGTCGCGTTCAAACTAAAGGTTACTTGTTTAGAAATAAACGTTTCCACTAGTTAATTATGATGAAATATAGATAAACTAATATTATAACGACAGACCACCCAATAAATGTTCCAGGTCAAATATGTGTAGTTACACATATATTGATTTAATCATATTCACTTTATGCTGCATTACTGCTTCTATTGCTTTCTTTGCTTTACTTGGTTTATTATTCATCTTTTTTCACTGTGTTGTTGTGACTGGATGTCCTGTTCAGGTTCCTCCTGTTTCACAATAACAATAAAAACCTAGAAACCTTGAATATAATTAATACACTTTAAAAGTTGAGATCAGAACATTAATATCAAACTAATAAACGTGTGAGGATTCATCCTTGAATGAACAAATCATCTATGAATGTGAGTAAAAACCTTTTTCTTCATCTCCTGACGAGTTACTGGAAGATTTACACGCACACATTTAATTTAATTTTTTTCCATTTTTATCCAAAACTAATCAAGAGCTCAGACAAATGTCTCTGTTATTTAATGGCAACAAATATTTGAATTATTTGTACTTTTCTTATGGAAATGGCTGAGGAATTACTTCCTGTTTGTGGAGCCTGAAACTCCGCCCATGGTTCCGCCCCTCAAACCCGCCTCCTCTGAAGGGTTCCTTCAGGTCCTAAAGCCCGTCCGATTCAGCCACTTATTTAATGAGTCATGAATGAAAACAAAACATTTTACACTAATGGTTTCAACATTAAATCATTATTATATGAATTAACAGTTTAAATTAGTCAGTTTTTAAAGTTTATTTTATATTTACACAAATCAATAATAGAAATTAAATGCTGCTGTTTTCGTTCCACTGTCATTTTGTTCTCTCAGCTTGTTCTCGACACAGAACTTTTTTTCTGGTGTGGTGTTACTATTCTGTGACTGATCAGAAATTGTGGGTGTGGTTAATGCAGAAAAGCAGAAATGCTCGCGGCCACGGGGCACAGTGAGGGACACACGAGCAGGCTGCTACGGAAGCCCAAAGGCAAACGTGAACTTACAACAATACATTACAACTCTGTGTTAATGTGGCATACTGTGTGTGGATACATGCTGAATGAACAGAGTGATCCAATAATCATCGTGTGTGACGTATACTGCAGTGGGAGGGGCCTATGAGGACATCGCCAGAGTTCGGCTCTCTGGTTTCTCAACGAACTTCTTTCTTGTTCTCGCAGCTCTATGAGCAAGAACAATAGAGTTGTTGCTTCGTCCTCATCATCATCGTCGTCTACAGATACATGCAGTATTGATCAGAGTATTCAACAGGTACGCGTAGTATTGATCAGAGTATTCAACAGGTACGTGTAGTATTGATCAGAGTATTCAACAGGTACGCGTAGTATTGATCAGAGTATTCAACAGGTACATGTAGTATGGTTATATAACCATATAAACTGGTTAGGTTGAGGGTTAGGGTTATAGAAACTGGTGCAGCTAATTTCTGGTTGTCAGCATAACAAGCAAGTTTTCAGGAGGAGTTCCTATTTAAACTACTCATACTCAACATGCAGCAGTAAAAATAAATCAAGCTTTAAATCCAGCACAAGATATTCTGTCAAACATCTACAACCTGAAATTCATCTTCTTCCAAGAACCAGACCAAGAACCGAACCCAGAACTAGGCCCAGAACTAGGCCCAGAACTAAGCCCAGAACCAAAGAACCTAGAACTAGACCAGGAAACAGGAAGAGAAGAACTCATTTAGATGAAATTACGTCAGATTTTTCAAGAGTGAACACCTCCTCTGAGAATATCGACCAATCAGAGTCTTCAGAGAGTCGTCCAATCAGAGTAATGAACTCACAGATCTCTGAACTCATCAACACTGAAGCTTTTACACAAATCACTGTTGTTTGTTTACCATATTTGTTGTGTGTTTGTTTGATTTTTTGATTCTGTTCATAAAGTTCTTATGTGATTCATTACATAATTCTACAACATTTTATTATTATTATTATATTAAATAATGTTATATTAAGTGATTAGAAGCTGAGCATCAGCTGGAGGCCGGATGATCTGATCTGAGATCAGATTTTAATTTTGCTGCAGAAAGAACAAGGAGACAGACAGCAGGGGGCGCTGTTAACATGAACATCATGTTAAAGGCATTTATTAAGTTTATTTTTAACAAGTTAAAACAGTCAAAGGTCACAGGATGTGTCTGACATCATAATCAGAAAACGTCATGGGTGGAAGAGTCAGAGTCCTCCATCACCTCCATCACCTCCTCCTCTGGTCTGGCCAAGGGCAGATGAACATCCATCCTCCTGGTTCCTCCCTCCTCCTCTTCCTCTTCCTCTTCCTCCTCCTCCTCATGTCCACCTGCAGAGACAAACCTTCATAAACTCACCTGAGACTGACTGTTTTTATTTCAGAAACATTCAGCTTTTATATTTGTATAGTTCATGAAATAATTTTCTATTTCACTCATTTTATTTATTCAGTTTATGTTTTATGTAACATCTGCTCCAGGATCTCTGCATATAAAACATAAAACAACAACCTATTAACCTTTTCCATGCTCCTAAACACTTTCTACACACTTAAACATAATAATTTTACAACAACAAAAAAAAATGGAATAATTTTAACAACAAGGGAGGCATCGTAGGTCTTTATATTAATTAATTAACTGCAACACTTGTTACCAAAAGTTCACACAACACATAACACCACACAGAAACACTACGCGCAGCAAGATCACCAGGTGAAATGGACGAGGCGAGGGTTAGGGGTTAGAGTTCACTGTCTGTTACTGCAGACAGTGAACTCACCACGGACACTGGACTGTCCTTCTGTTACTGCAGACAGTGAACTCACCACGGACACTGGACTGTCCCTCTGTTACTGCAGACAGTGAACTCACCACGGACACTGGACTGTCCCTCTGTTACTGCAGACAGTGAACTCACCACGGACACTGGACTGTCCCTCTGTTACTGCAGACAGTGAACTCACCACGGACACTGGACTGTCCCTCTGTTACTGCAGACAGTGAACTCACCACGGACACTGGACTGTCCCTCTGTTACTGCAGACAGTGAACTCACCACGGACACTGGACTGTCCTTCTGTTACTGCAGACAGTAAACTCACCACGGACACTGGACTGTCCCTCTGTTACTGCAGACAGTAAACTCACCACGGACACTGGACTGTCCCTCTGTTACTGCAGACAGTAAACTCACCACGGACACTGGACTGTCCCTCTGTTACTGCAGACAGTAAACTCACCAGGGACACTGGACTGTCCCTCTGTAACTGCAGACAGTGAAGTCACCACGGACACTGGACTGTCCTTCTGTTACTGCAGACAGTAAACTCACCAGGGACACTGGACTGTCCCTCTGTTACTGCAGACAGTAAACTCACCACGGACACTGGACTGTCCCTCTGTTACTGCAGACAGTGAACTCACCACGGACACTGGACTGTCCCTCTGTTACTGCAGACAGTGAACTCACCACGGACACTGGACTGTCCCTCTGTTACTGCAGACAGTGAACTCACCACGGATCCTTTAGACCAGCCCTCTGTTAGTCAGCTTTACTTTCCTCCAGTGTCTCCACAGACACTTGGCTCTAATCAACATAAACGTTTGATCATGTGACCCGTGAATCCTGTAGAGCAGCGCCCTCTGCTGGTGACTAAATCTGGCTAAAATCTGGTGTGACCAAGTCGTGGTCATAAGGTGTGTCCTACTTCCTGTGTCCTACTTCCTGTGTCCTACTTCCTGGACACAGACATAAACATGAGGATGTCTAGAAACTCACCGGCCGATGACGATTTGAAAACGTGTCTCAGTCTTCCTGCTGTGTGAGTCTTCTCAGTGGTCGGAGGAGGCGACAGTGACAGGTCAGTGTGGAGGTCAGAGGTCAACGTGCCAATCGGCTCCACCCTCAGCTCGTGGGTGACATGTTCTGACCAGTCTGGAGGAGAATCAAAGTGAAACTAGATGATCGCTTGCGATCGTTAAGGAGTCAATGTCGCGTGACGAAGTCGTCCCCAAGCGGGACGCAGAGACATAATTCACCAGTAGCGCCCCCTATAGACCGTATTGCACAAAACTTGATGGGCTTGTAAGGAGTCATCCACAGATTATTATTGTCAAGTTTCAATTTCAAGTTTGTCTGTGAGATATAAACATGCCTATAACAGGCGAAGAAATATAATAATAAGAAGAAAAATCAGAAGAAAAACAATAGGGATCCTTCGTACTTTGTTTGCATGGACCCCTAACAAGGGCATCATCGTTTTACTCTTTTACTTCTTCTTCTCTAGAATCTGAAGTTTAAACTCTTTCAGGTTTTCATACCTGCAGACTGACTCATCTGTCCAGGTGAGGAGACCAGACCTGGATCTGTTAACTGGAGAGATTTTCTGCTCCGTTTTTCTCTCAACTCCCCGACACTCATCTCCTCCTGGTCCTGGTCCTGGTCTTCCATTCTCCAGGAGCCCTGAGGAGACAGCAGATGTCAGATTTCAGGGTTCATCCATGGTTTCTGACTTCCCTATGAATTAATTTCTTCTTCTCTGGACTGAAAGACGATTGTCTCACCTCTGGCTGTGGTCTCTCTCCTCTGTCTGAGACTCCCTCCTCCATCTTGGTCAGCAGCGCCAGCAGGAGGTTGTGACCTCTGACCTGTCCTTCACTCGGGGGGTCCAAGTCCTGGAAGGACAAGAAGAGACAAAACGGACGGAGAAGACGTTAGAAGGACATTAGAAACCAACAAGATCAACGACGTCAGAAGTCATCATAACATCAGGAGACTGAGGGGATCAAACTGCTGCAAAGAAAAACAAAGAAGGAAAGAACTCCTTCAAAATAAAAGCTGACGACTTGATAAAGAATCTTTAAAACATTAAAAACAGGATCTTACAACATAATTAGATCCTTTAACCCAGAAGCAAACATTACTACTGCTACAATGCTAACATGCTATAATGCTAACATGTCAAAACATTAGTATTCTTCAGTCTGTGGGAATTCAGCCATCAACCATGCAATGCCTTGCTCAGTGGGTGCTCACCATGTCCTGCAGAGAGCTGGAGAAACTGCAGATGGTCTCGTCCTCTGAGAGACACATAAAAGAAGACCGGATTCAGAAACAGGACAGGACGAGGACAAGAAGACAAGAGTTTACAGCTAAACTCATTCATTAATACTGGAGCATCACACCCTCACCACTTCATCATCTGGAGCAGTGACTTCATCACTAACACACGCACACACGCACACGTAAAACAACACAAAATAAAATTATAACAAAGAAGTTGTAAAGAACTGCCCCAACATCATAAAGCTGTCAAATCAATCGGAACCAGCGTGACATGGACTGATCCAACCACGCCCCCAGAACAGCTCATGTTACAGAGACAAGAGATGAGAGAGAAGAGATGAGATGAGAGATTAGAGATGAGAGATTAGATGAGAGAGAAGAGGTGAGGTTGGAATCCTTTCATCTACCCATTACTGGGAACCATAAATTACTCCAAAAACCAAATAACCATCACTACAAAGTACAAAAATTGTTGTTTTTTTAAAACTAGCACAAATTAGAAATGAACAAAAAAAACTAAAACCAAGCCTGTCAATTTATCCCGCTAACACATTTTTCAGAGGTTGACAACTAGCTCTTCATTTTCCCCCAAAGAACATAAATCACCCCCAACCGACCATTTATCATTAAAGGCCTTGATATCATCTACCATTCTGTAATACCAGTGTGTTTTAGTGGTCCTTTCAAAACCTGCACCGGGTCCACATTGCCGGTACCTGTGCCTTATTTCTGCGTGTCAGCCAAATGGCCAACTTAACACATGTAGGGCCAAAAATAAACAAATGAAAGGAAAAGAATTCACCAAGACACTGAAACAAACGTTTTAACCATTCAGTAAGTGAAATCAGTCGAGGACATTGAACAAATAAATGGACCAAAGTTTCATTCCATAAACAAAAAAGACCTTCGGCCCCCAGGTTTGGATCCAGGTGCGCTCTGTATCTGTTGTGGCTACTGCCCCATGTACAACCCTCCACTGGAGATCTGCTGTTCTCTACTTGTACAGAGACCGCCAGCCGCCTTTCGGGGAAACATCTGAGCCAAAAAACTCAGACCACCTCAACTCCTTTATCCCTGTCAGAGAGCGCAAGTTCAAAACCTTCACGCAAGTTTGATAGACTGCAGGTTTCCCTGTTGTTTGAAACCTTCGGGGTGTGGAGTTGTTAATGAAAGTTGACCTCCTTGCTCCTGCCACTCCCCCACAGCTGGAGTGATAAACAATTGGGGAAAGCTGTACTCAGTCATTCTGGACTTCCTCCATCAGGCCTCTCGGTGGTGTCAATGCGATCAGTCTGTGCCACAGAGCCGAGGCAACCAAGTTATTGACAGCCAGAAGTCTTCCCCTATACAACAGCTGGGGAAGAGTTCTACCTCTAGAGCAGGGGTGCCCATTACCCCGATCGTGATCGACGAGTGTATCGTGAAGGTAGTGCAGGTATTAAAACCCAGAGGTTTAGATGTTAGTTTATCGTTTATCTGTTGTACATCCAGAACCAACAACAAGACTAACTTTCATCTTCTTTTTTTTAACTTTTTATTGCAACATGCCCTCAGTTCAGCGGCACACATCCACAACCGTGCACAACATCAACAACAACAACAACTCAAGACCACCGTCTCTCTTAAAGGGACAGCACTTTTTTTCTAAAGCTGCTGTGCAGCAATTTTTCTTCTTAGATTAATAAAAAGAAAGGGATAGAGTTTTTAACACTGTAGCCCACAAGCCAGTATGGGCACCTCTGCTCTAGAGTCTGAGATATTGTGTCGTTAACACCTGTGTCTCAGGGTTAGGGTAAAAGAAGAAAGAAATAAAATCCTGAAGAAATAAAATCTTGGAGTTTGGTTTAAAGATGAAAGTTGATGAGGAGGTTTAGTTAAAGGTACCCGTCATGGCGACCAGCTGGTTGACGCTGAGGAGAAGTTCTCCCTCTGAGATGTGTTTCAGGGCTTCGGTTCCTGCTGTTCTGCTGGTGGTACTGGTTCTGGTGGTGGTACCGGAGTCATCTGATGAGTTGGAGGGGGACGCTGGTCTGGGTCCAGGAGGAGGACACGGGGAGGACAGAGGAGGCTCAGACATCAGCCTTCGGGAGGAACAGGTCATAGTTAATGAAGTCTGAACTCCTACACACCAGCTCTGTCACTCTCTACTTACAACGGCTGTTTGTCAGCATCCAGGTGTTCTTCTGGTCTCTCCTCGTCCAATCGCACTTCAGGGTCTAACCAGGTGAGGGGGGGTGTGGTCTGGTGAATTGCAGATACTCCTGGAGAGGGGGCAGGCTCTGGGCTGGAGGTGGGAGTGGCTAATGGCTCTGACATCACAATTAACCAGAGAAGCAGACTGTAATCAGACTACATTCATTCATAAAGAAGGCTCAAAACATCAGACGACTGTGGTTCGGTTCCTGGTTTAGTTTCAATAAATCCGGGATTTGTCTCTGGCTGATCTTCACAACACATGTTTGTGGACAAAGGAGCTTTCTGAGGAGCTCAGAGAAAGAGTTGTTGTTGCTCATCAGACTGGAAAAGGTTCCAGAACCATCTCTAAAGAGTTTGGAACCCACAAATAATCCACAGTCAGACAGATTGAAGACGACTGTTCCCCTCCACAGGAGTGGTCCACCAACAAAGATCACTCCATAATAGTCTGAGAGGTCCCAGAGGAACCCAGGGGAACTTCTAAGCAGCTAAAGGCCTCTCTCTCATTGGCTGATGTTAATGTTGATGAATCCACTGAACAACCATGGTTGTTCAGTGGATTCATCTTCTTCATGCAGAGAAGGTGATTGGCTGCAGTCTGACGTCTCTAGACCAGCTGAACGCTTCCAGGACTCTGAAGCAGCTAAGATTGTGTCTGATCCCTTTCACCCTGGACACAGACTATTTAACAGACTCCCCTCTGGCAGACGGCTGCGATCCATCGAGTGTAGAACCACTCGCATGGTGAACAGTTTTTTCCCATCCGCAGTCCGTCTGCTGAACAATGCCAAACCCCCCCCATGAACATCAAACTCACTACCATCCCACAGTTCTGGTGGAATATATATATATACTGTGTATATATTTTTGTATTTTGTATTTTTTGTATTTTATATATAGTTTCTATATTTATTTTTCTTTCATTTTATTTTATGCGTACCAACACCAAGGCAAATTCCTTGTATGTACAAACATGCTTGGCAATAAAGTCTTTTCTGATTCTGATTCTGATGGTGTGATGGACAAAGACACTGCTCTCCAAGAAGAACATTTCTAAACATCATGTGGACAAGACAGAAGACTATTGGGACAATGTTTAGTGGACAGATGAGACCAAAGTAGAATAGTTTGGTTTAAATGAGATGAAACAACACTGCATCATTCCAGCATCAGAACCTCATCCCTCCATCAAACATGGGGGTGCTAATGTCCTGGTTTGGGCCTGTTCTGCTGCATCTGGACCAGGACGGCTTGTCCTCATTGATGGACCAATGAATTCTGAATTCTACCAGAGAACTCTAAAAGATTTCTTTTTTATTGTTTATTGATGCTAACTATAGTGCTAAAGATGCTAACTGCTAACAACTGCTCCCACACTGAAACCATACTTAATTAATCTCACAACGATGCACGATGCTATGTCATGCTGAATGCTGTGACTAACCTGGCACTATGATTGGCGGGTTTGACCCATTGTTCAGCGGGCTGGTTGGTTCTGATGCAGGGGGCGTGGTCACAGGTGTGGTCTTTGTGCTGAGCTTGGTTGGACTGGGTGGCGGGGTTGGTACTGGTGTTGGGACCAGTGGAACTGGTTCATCCTGGAACAGAACTAGCAGTTAGTGAAGATGAACTGGAACTGAAGACTCTGAGAGCAGAGGTTCGGTACCTCTTGATTTGTTGTTGGTCCAGGTTTTGCTTGATCCAATCCTGGTTCTGGTCCAGTATCCAGGGTGTCCCTCTGACCCAGCATCAGAGCAACAGTCTCCATCAGAACCTCAAAAACGAGCTCCCGGATTAATTCAGAGTCCACGAACACGTCTGAGTCAACGAAGAGTTGAAGACCTCCTTCTCCTCTTCCTCCTCCTCCTGTTGCCTCCACTGAACAACAGATAACGTGTCTTTACAAAACCAGAAACCTCCAGAACAGAACTAAGGAAATTTGGAATAAACCAGAACCAGCTGATCTGGAGGGAACATCTGGCAGGGAAACCGAAAAAGTAAGAAGAGGAGGAAGAGGAGGAGGAGGAGGAGGAGGAAGTAGAGTGAGGAGAAAGTGGAAGAAGAGAAAGAAGTACAAGAAGAAGAGGGAGGAGGAGGAGGAAGAGGAGGAAGTGGAAGAATAAGAGGAGGAAGTACAAGAAGAAGAAGAAGAAGAAGAAGAAGAAGAAGAAGAAGGAGGAGGAGGATGAGGAAGAGGAGGAAGAGGGAGGAGGAGGAGGAAGCGGAAGAAGAAGAAGTAGAAGAAGAAGAAGAGGAGGAGGAGGATGAGGAAGAGGAGGAAGAGGGAGGAGGAGGAGGAAGCGGAAGAAGAAGAAGTAGAAGAAGAAGAAGAGGAGGAGTTATGGATGGAGAGACAGATATAGACAAGGAAAGAAAAATGTCAGCTTGTCCATCTACCAGTGTCTGAAGAGACGCTCTGCTTCTCGAGCTCTGATTGGTCAGAGCTGTCGTTGTGGGCGGGGTCAGAGAAAGTGCTGGGGTACATGTCTAAGAGCACTTTGCTCATCAACTGCTGCTCCAGCCTAAAGAGAAACAAACAGAACACAGATCCAACATGTCAGAACCAGTAGCAATAAGAAACCAATAAGAACCAGTAGGAAGTGATAGTGATAGGAACCAGTAGGAACCAATAAGCACCAGTAGGAAGTGATAGGAACCAGTAGGAACCAATAAGCACCAGTAGGAAGTGATAGGAACCAGTAGGAAGTGATAGTGATAGGAACCAGTAGGAACCAATAAGCACCAGTAGGAAGTGATAGGAACCAGTAGGAAGTGATAGTGATAGGAACCAGTAGGAACCAATAAGCACCAGTAGGAAGTGATAGGAACCAGTAGGAACCAATAAGCACCAGTAGGAAGTGATAAGCACCAGTCGGAAGTGATAAGCACCAGTAGGAAGTGATAGGAACCAGTAGGAACTAGCAGGAAACAGCAGGAAAAAAACAGGAACTGGTAGGAAATGTAGAAACCAGCAAGAACTAGTAGGAACCAGTGGAAACCAGCAGAACCAGTAAGAGTGTTCACGGATATCTTCAACATCTCACTGAAGTCATGTCACGTGCCAGCTTGCTTCAAGGCCTCCACCATCATCCCAGTCCCCAAAAAGCCAAGGACTACTGGTCTCCATGACAACCACCCTGTTGTCCTGACATCAGTTGTGATGAAGTCTTTTGAGCGCCTTGTGCTTTCACACCTTAAGGATTTAACACACCCATTCCTGGACCCCCTGCAGTTCGCCTAAAGAGCAAACAGATCTGTGGATGACGCCGTCAACCTGTCCCTCCACCTCATCCTCCAGCACCTGGACTCC